>NC_087064.1:46801242-46831830 GCF_963678635.1 Symsagittifera roscoffensis | reverse complement strand
CCATTCTCCTTTCAAATGTATTTGTTTGGGTAGAAGTTTTGTAAAAAACGAAGATTATTATTCGGTAAACAATTTACAGAAGCGTTAGAAACTAACTCAATCGTAAGAGAATCCATGACAACTGATCGATGGAAATTTAGTTTAGAATTTTCCTTCAATCTGAACGTTTTCTCAGCTCTTTTTCATAAAATTTTCCCAGAATGTCTTCTTTGTCGAGATCTTTGATGATGTCGGTAGGAGGCTTTTTTGAAGATGATGCAGAAATTTCAAAAATTTTATCTGTAATTTGTGGTTTGCATCCCTTCCGAAAAAGAATGTCATTCCTCGAAATTCTCACTCTATCTCCAACTTATACCTCGTTGTACTATGCACAGAATTGAGAGGAAATCAGTATTTTTGACTTCTCTAGGGGATTTCCCAATAGATCTAATGACGCGATAATTCATTGTAGACACAAATTGAGAAAACTTGTGAATTAATTTTCATCATGATCTTCTATGTAGCGATTAATTATGTGTTTTGTGACTGAATGACACTGAACGACTGAATGATTGAATGACGCTGTCTGCAAATGCAGCTATTATTTACCTCGTTGCTGAGTAAAGTTTAATGTCTTTCTCCATAGAAAACTTTTTTGAAAGATCCCCCATACCCTGTTCCTTTATCACCTCGAAGTTTTTCAGGCGTGCTTTTTTGAGAAATCCTTGTTTTGAAAGCATGCAAAGTTTCTTTGGCATGTTTTGTTTTCATTGTTTGACTCTGAAAAATCGTGAAAAAACATCAACAGCCACCAATAAAAATTTGACTTCCTTATTTTGTTTCTCTAGTTTGTCCACAAAAACCAAGTCCATGCGCCGAATTTCCTTGATATATTTTGAAAAAAAACTTGAAATCTTCGGAAACATCTGATTGGAGGACCAAATTTAGTTTACGATGTCTTGTTTTGTAAAAATGGTTCTAGTTTTTTTTGACAAACCGCTTGCCTCACTCAAGTTTCGCACAGAACCTTACGCAGCTCTACTCCTAGAATACAATCTCTTCAGTCTTACCAGTCTTGTATTGATTTGCAAAACATCTCTCGGTGACTTGATCAAAACTTTATGTGTATTTTATGACTCAACATCTCTTCCCAGTTCGCTTTGATGAAACAAGTTATGCTTAATATAAACTGTATTCAGTACCCTGTGTCTTCCAGCGGTACCAATTTTTACAAAGTGCTTAGATTTTGAAATTTCTTCACAAGAGTCATCAAAGAAATCCAAGTTCTTCTGTCTTTCGTTTTGGCTTTCATGTTGATAACAAGTTTAGGTGGAATTTGAGTTGTTTCTAAAAGGGTAAAGAAAATATTCGAAAAGTCGGTAGTTTTTCGCTTTGGTGACCACACGAAGCCTACAAACGATTCTTTTGAGTCTCGTTTCTCTAATATGATTTTATTTGACATACTTAGTTTAATTCTAGGAGAATTTAAAACTAAATCAGTAAGATGCTTATTGCTACTCGTTTTCAACCTCGCATATACGCACTGTAAATAGAATCAAAATCTTTTGGTACAGTCTCCTCTTTTTCTTGCTTTGGTTCCAGTTTTTGTTTTTTGGAAGCGTACTTTGTGATTAATAAACTGAGTAAGGAATTAGAACAAATTGATCCATAATATCTCAATCGTTTAATGACAAAAGGAGTGATAAGAGACATTAATTGTGAGCCTTTAGGCGACTTTAAAATATTTCTTAGCTCGCCTCGTAGCAAATTCACTAAAAATTTGCCGAAGAACTCAATGAAACTTTTTGCACAATGGAAGATAAATTGTTTTTGAAGTTTTTGGAAAAATGTTTGAAATATTGGGAGTATAGAGACGTTCTGTATGCTCATCGTTCAAAAACTTTGTTACTGTTCCTACTGGTAAACAAAATTTTGATGGAACTGAACCGCTGTTTGTGCAATATCTTAGCAAGTCAACTGTTTTTGGAGTTAAATCAAGGAGTAAATCACCATAAAGAATAGATGTTGCATCTTGATACCACCCTTTCAATTGTGATCCTAGACCTAGTTGTTGACTCAATGTATTGATTTGAAAAACATCTCTCGGTGACTTGATCAAAACATTATGTGTATTTTGTGACTCAACATCTGTTCCCAGTTTGCTTTGATGAAACAAGTTATGCTTAATATAAATTGTATACAGTTCCCTGTGTCTTCCAGCGGTACCAATTTTTACAAAGTGCTTAGATTTTGAAATTTCTTTACAAGAGTCATCAAATATTAACAGGTATTTTGTTCCAATATATTCGGAAGGTTTTCAATCAGTTCAAAGTCAACTCCTTGGATAAATTCAAGTTTTTTTTTGCATTTGTCGATAACATAAAGAGTTTGATGATGTTGATAAAAATAAATTTTTTTATTAAGTTCTGATTGAAATGTACCAAGTTTTTACCGAGATCCACTCGTTCCAGCAGTTTTCCAGATCCACTCATTCCAATTAGCGAAATAAAAACTTGTTTTTTCGAGAAGGTAAAATATAACCGACTGTACTTGATACAATTGCTACCCAAACTGATGTTTCTTCACATGTAGTGGATAACGTTATTCGAACGATTGCACATGCTAGTGATATAACTATAACAAAAATTGGCACATAAAACTAAAAAAGTCTACTACATGTACGCCTAAAACAATTCCAAGATTTTCATTCATGATTCTCCTCATCAGAAACAAAACTTCCTAAATTTAATTGCTTGTCACATTCATCACCCATCTCAACTTTGGAATGAAAAAATTGTTCAATTTTAAAATTTAAATTTCCAAAACACAAGATAATACAAAATGATTTCTATAATTTACAATTTGTTATAAAAACATCGAGTTCGTGTTCCGTATGCAAATGTTTTTCCTTCTGCACAATGAAGAGTTTTTGCATCATGAAAGGGCTATTTGCGATGCCTCAAATCATATTCTTCATCTTTGAAAATCAAACTCTGAACTTTTGGGCATGCGTATTTATCCAAGTTTGTAACCTTTGTTTTCAAAATTTCTGACACAACTTTACATTTTTTTTCATAATCTTTTGCAAAAAAAATCCGTTTCTGGGGCTTTTAATTTTTTCAATATTTTCCAAGCTCAATTTGTTTTTCATAACCACTACTCCAATTGATTCCATGAAGATGCTTCGTACACCAAGCAGACTGAGATGTTGCTTGGAACTTTTTGGGAGGAAGAAAGGAATTTCCCTCAGTTTTTCATTTTGTAAACTCCCGCCTCTTTAACTATTTTGTTTTCAAAACACTCAATATCCAAAACAACTAGACTCAAGATGTTAACTGTTTTCACTGAAATTTTTGTTTAAATGGTTAACAATCGATAAATTCATATGCAGTTGAAGCTAAAAATTTAATATATAAATAGAGGAAGAGAACTAGAAAATCTAGGTAAAACATAACAATAACCAGGTCCATTATGCGTAGTAGACTTCAAAGATCCAGCTGCATCATGTAAAATTGTATGAAGGTTGAATTTTTTTGATTTTGGCCAAAAAAATAATTCATACAGGAATTTCCGTATCCAGTTAGATCTCCAAAAGGAATTTTTTGGTCCGTTTCTTTCAAAATTATTTTTGGGTCCAAAACAATACCAGTACAAAAAAAGTAATGCTTCTTTTTGTAATTGGTGAAAATTCATGCTTAATCAAATCAAAATTTCTGAGATTTTCATCCAATTTCTGAACGTTCCTTTTCTACTGTTCGTTCGTCAATAATGGTACAAGTTTTCTCGAAAGTTTTTTCATAAGACAAAACCGAGGAGATAAAATATACCAGCTTATCATACTACTCTTTTTCTAACTGAAATTTTTGGCTAAATGGTTAACAATCGATAAATTTATATACTGTTGAAGCAGAAACTTTAATATATAAACAGAAGAGCAATCCAGTCATGTGAACAAGAAAACAACAACTAGAAAATCTAGGTAAAACATAACAATAACCAGGTCCATTATGCGTAGTAGATTTGATCATTTTGAGCAATAAATTGAGTAAAAGACACAGAGTAAAATGGATGATTGGTTTACAGTTGAGAGGCAGGTGCTTAACGATAGTTAAGTTGAAATTAAATTGAATAGAGCTGAAAGAGGAAGTAGTTGACGGTAGTTAAGCTGAAAATAAAATGGATTTTAGTTAAGAGAGAAGGGTACCTTTAACTCGAGTGTGTGGGTTTAACCAATCAGAATTGATTTTTCTCATTTGGATTGCAGTCTTGTCCAATCAAATTTTAGCCTCTTTTTATGGAATTTTCATATAAAAGTCGTGTTCAGTCGAGATTTTTGGATATTTTAGACATTTTGGATATTTTAACTTATTGTCGTTTCCAATCACAAAAACTTTCATTTTTGGTCTAGTTGCCGTATCCAATCGGGCAAAAATTTACCTTTTAAGGACTCAAATCTTCCATATGAGTTAAAATATACACAAAATCAATCGCAAAAATGAATGGCCAAAAGTCGTTTGCAGTTAAATAAAAAACAAATCATTCCAAACCTGATCATGCAAGATTTTGAACATCGAAAATCTTTAAAGAAATGAAGAAATGAAAAACTTTGCTGGGGAGTTTTTACAAATTTGGGATTTAGGTAGGGAATAAAAAGAGTCTTTGGTATTTTAGCGTACGATTTTTTATTATACTTCAAATTTTCTAAAAACAAATAAGTTTCCTTTCTATTCAGGTGTAACTCAGCAGTAAATTTATAGCTTTGATACTCAATACTCGGAAAAAATTGTGAAAAAGTAAGAATCTACTTCTATTTCATTTAAAGGAAATCACACGAAATTATTTCTTTTTTCTTTCAGAGTACCTCCAGAAAATTCAATAGTTTTTTAACTGACATTTTTCAAATAAGGTTTTTTTTTCAACCAAAGTTATGTCTAGCAACTATTGGTTCATTTTTTTTGGTTGATTGTTGGTTGTTCTGATTGGTTGATTTTCTAAATTGGAAAATTCTAGAATTTTCTGTATAAAAAAAAATTGCGTAGGCGATGACGTTTGTTCTTTTTTAAGAATGACGTCATTAGCTTAGAAATAAAATTATGCGGGTGGTGTCATCACTTCTTTTCAAAGAATGACGTCATGACCAAAAAAAAATTGATTGTGTAGGCGATGACGTCATTGTTAGCAATAATACGCTTATTTTATTGGATTAAATTATTAATTTTGTTTGCCAACCAGAAACAGTCAACTAATTTTCACTTCAAATTTTACAATTCGTCACTTGGCGAAAAGGAAAAAGTAATTTTTTTATTCAATTGGTACTTTTAATTTTAAATTTGGAACATTCCCAAAATCCAAGTTTAATTTTTTCTAATTTTCAAATAACGCCTACATTTAACCGAAACGAGAAAGTGAAGTGAGGAGATTGTGGAATTATGTGCAATTGCCAAAACGAAGCTCGACATCGAAACAGATGTGAAAAACAAAAGGAACATAATTGTCCAAACTGTCCTTTTTATACAAAGAGCAAAGAAGAGATGAACAATCATACTGTCAAGAAGCATGCTCAACCAAGTTCTAAGCAGTCGACGGTTTGTTCTTCTTGTGAAAAAGAATTCCCAAGTTACTACTCTCTCAACAGCATCGGAGAAAAGAACATGGCGCTAAGAGAACATTGTGGAGGAAGAACGGGAAGATGAAGAAAAATTGAAGGAGGAACTCAGTGCTTGTCAACATTTCGTAGTAGATACGGAGATGCAAAATGAGAAATATAAAGTATTGAACTTCCAAATGTCCAAGTTAGGTACTGAAATAATAAACGAGAAACTTGATGAAAATTTCAACAAGCTCGACTCTGCCAATAATATCACTATTGCTCTGGGTTTTGTTCTTCGAAAAATTGAAACTGGTGAATATCGATATTTTTATGGCCATGAAAACAATACTTTGTTTGAAAGACACCCTTACTGTGCACAAAAGCGGATTTAATAAGAATCCAAGGAAAAGTAGAAAAATTTGATATTGTGGAACAATGTACCCAAGAACGCCAGAACACAAAAGGGAGATTCAAGTTGATCACAAATGTGACAATTTGTGCTGCTTTGCTCAAAAACATTCCAATGGGATGTCCGGACTCTGTCCTACCAGAACTTTTAGTACGACATACGCAATTCAACTGTCTTTTATCTAAATCGTCTAGATTCTTTACAGAATTCATAACAAAATCTTTGGTCAAACTTTCGTGGAGTTTCAGTAGAAGACTTACCTGTTGTCGAAGAAATTGTGCAAATAAACATCTTTATATACAATTTCGATATCCAAGAAGATGAATATGTAGGAGAACTAGCCCGGCGAAGTATCGGAAGAATTGATAAAACATTTAAACTACTGAGATTCAACAATAATATCATTCATACAATTGATATAGATAGCTTCTTCAAATGTTTTCGGTGTCCAAGTTGTGACATTTTCTTCAAAAAATTTGACATTTTTAATAAACATCTTCGGAGGTGCAAGGAGCGAGTGAAACATATTTACCGGAAGAATTTATATGTTAAAACTTGGATGTAAACTTTCAAATCTAGCAAACATTTGTCTACATAATTCTACAAATTACAAGTCTTATCCATTTTGCGAAAGTGATAAAAAAATTTTCTGAAAAAATACGAGAAGGCATGACCAGTGGGCCTTCCATTGTATTCACTCGAAAAGCTGTGGTTGATGAAACATTCATCAGAAGTTCATCAAATGCTTGTAAGTCAATCGTTCGAATTGATGCAAGTCAGCTCTACCCCTTCTCAATGTGTCAAGACTTGCCAACAGGACTGTACACGAGATGGGAGATTGACACTGATATGCAGAAATTCAAGGCTAGACATAATCTTTGAGAGTATGTTCATGTCTTTTTAACAGGAAACAAGACCAGAATGTGAAGTTGAGAGCTTTTTTACATTTGGAAAACAGAAAAAAAATTGATAGTTTTAATGTGGACCGTTATTGTGATCACTGAAAGACAGTGTTCGAAGCATTGGGATGTTACTGCCACTATTGTTCTTGTCAAGAAGCTCGTCTCTCCTAAACAGGTCAGGATGTTGAACGAGGAAATAAGAGGAGAGACATGGATGATATGAGACGGGAATACATAGAAAAGAAAGGATACAAAATTGAGGAAATGCGGGAGTGTGAGTAGTGGCAAAGTTTCAAAACCAATGAATCATATCAGAACCCATTTTCCCTACAAAATATTTCTTTCTACAGACTGCCTTCCAGCGAAAACAAAAGATGGACAACTTTTTTTGCTTTTTTCAGTGTAGTTTAGTTGTTCCAGTTGAAGTGAAATCAAAATTTGCCAATTTTCCTCCAGTTTTTAAAAACACCGATTTTGGAAGAAATGATATTGAGACTACATGAAAAACTATGCAATCGAGAACGAAATGTTAAAACATCCTCAGAGAATGCTGATATCTAGTTTCAAGCTAGAAAAAGGAACAGTTATAACTCCTCTGTTCAATTTTTATTTGGAACTTGGATTTCAGTGCAACAAAGTTTACCGTTTTGTTCAGTATACTCAATGGAATTGATCCAATAATTTTTGTTCAACCAGTGGTTGATGCGAGAAGAAAAGGAGATGAAAGCCCTTCATCCGGCGTTGTAGCAGAAACAATAAACTTTTGTGTAATTCCTCCTATGGATATCAGATCAAGGATAAATCCAGACATACAATCACCAAATATCTCAATGAAGAGAAAATTCATAAGGCAATCAGTGAACCACTGTTTAAAAGACTGAACGCAGTTGAGAACGACTTATTTGAGGTCGAATTGCTGAATTTAACTATTGAACACAGAGAACTCATCCTTGTCGGATTTTTCATACCGCAGTATGCAAAACAGAGAATGATTGAGCTCTAATACAACTTCTTTGACAATTTCTGTGATTTAAACAAGTTTGAAGAGTTGGAGATGGAAACACACTCGCTTTGCTTAGCTCTTACGGAAGGAAACGTATACGACTATATCCAACCAGATGAGAGAGCTGCTTGGGCAAAAATGAGTCAAAATGACTGCAGAGACTCTTTCAAGGCGGGTGCAAAATCTAATTTCTTCCCTCAAACGTGTTGCAGTACGCATAAAAAGCATGATAAACGGGATCCGGGACTTTTCAAAGAGAAATTTAGAAAACAGAAATGTTATGTTTCTGTAGCAAGACATATTGCTGCTATGAAAACAAGTCCAATAAAGTGAAATTTAGCAGCAAAGGATTAAGCAAACAGGTTCTAGAAGATTCTGGAGACGGTCCTATGACAAAGTACAGGAGATTACTCGATGAAGCAGTTAACTTTATATCTACTAACCGAGGGCTCAGAACTGTAAATCCTATGATGGCCACATATGAGCAAACAAAGAAAGGACTTAGTTATTTTTATCCAATAACACAAGTTGAAGATGATGGAATGCATACAAAACCATTAAACTTATGAGAACTGTTCTGATGTACTAAGTGTACTTATGTTGTCGTATTAAATTGGTTTAATGATAATAAAGGTAAATTATTGCAGTAATTTTAAAATAAAATGCGGTGTTTTATATACTTTCTTTGTAGTTTAATTTTTTTCAAAAAATTGATTTTTTTGAAGTTTCAATAGGTTTCAGCAATTAGCATAAAAGCAATTAAAACACCATATAAAACGATATACCTAATACAACTAAGATAGTCACCTATTAGATAACGCGCCCGAAATTTTTGCGAGAAAAGTAGACATTTCCTTCTTACTTTTCTCTTACCATCTCACAAACCATGAATCCTTACCAATTCTATTCCCTATCTTAATACATTGTGAACTCTATACTCAAAGTTAATACAAAGCATGGAAGACCCGAAATCTATAACGTATCTTAATACATGGGGTCTTCCATGCGTCCCACCACTTTAGCCTCGACATCTACTACTGATAACAGTTATCAAAAGAGTAAGAACTAACAGTTTAGAAAATAGACAATTCGCTCTTGGATTTTGCACCAATCAATCTCACACTTATGTCAACATCTTGTCTAACAAACAAGCAAACTATACTTCTACACAATTTCCTAATTAGAGATTCCTCATACGACCTTGTAAAAACACTTCGCAACAACAAAAAGTAAGATATACAAAATTGAAAAAAAAAACAATTCAAAAGAAGAACATTTATTCACAAGCAAAAAAAATTTCAAAAACAGTTTCAAAAACTCACTTCCAAAATCTCATTGAAAAACCACAAGCAGTTTAGAAGCAAAACATTCAGCACACATAACAATTCAACAAAAGACATTTTTCTATTTCAGAAGCAACAGCATCATCATCTATGAAATGTTAAAGAAGAAGAAAAGAAACCAGTACAAACGTACACATAGAATCATACTATAATCCAATAACATTGATACCACTCCGTAAAAAAGGATTCAACCCGACAAAAATTTCAAGGATGATTCTATACGATCATTCGTCATAAATCCCGGCAGTGACCCATCACGCGGACAAGTACAATTGTGACATAATCTCACATAATTTTTTTTTCTAAAAAGCAAAAACTCGTGGCGACATAAGTTTCCAGAAAACAAAACAAAAATAAATACTAGAACACTATCTATCATGTATATGCAAACTAAAATCACAAATGGTATATTCACATTTGAATCCTACCATCAGAATTGAATAACAAAATTGCTTTACAAAAAAAAATTCAAACGATATTAAGTTAAGATTTTCGATATTCACAAATGACGTTTTTGCAAAAAAAACTACTGCTTTGTCTCCATGTTCAATAAATCACAATTTTTGTATCACAACTACAAATATGACAAAATACAGCAGTAAGAACTGAAATCAACTTATTTTCACAGTCTTCAAACAAAATCGTAGAACAAAAATTAAAATGGAAATTATTTTTGGAACTTAATTATGTTTTTTTTGCAAACAATAGCACCTGTCATACTACAGCAAAGCTAAGGTTACATTTTAACGTATTTTTACAATATTATGAATTTAGTCGCAACCGATTTTCAAATTGCACTCAAGTATCTAATACAGCATAAATCATTCCAAATGACGACGAATCTATGCCTTATAACTGGAATGTCAATTATTTCAAACAAACCACTAATTGAAAAAAAAAACAATTCAAAAAAAGAACATTTATTTACAAGCAAAAAAAACATCAAAAACTGTTTTTTTAAAAGACGAAACTCACTTCCAAAATCTCATGGAGAAACCACAAGCAGTTTAGAGGCAAAACATTCAGCACAAATAACAAGTCAACAAACGACATTTTTATATTTCAGAGGCAACAGCATCATCATCTATAAAATGTGAACGAAGAAGAAAAAAAACCAGTACAAACGTACACATAGAATCATACTATAATCCAATAACAGTGTTACCACTCCTTAAAAAATGATTCATCCCGACAAAAATTTCAAGGATGATTCTATACGATCATTCGTCATACATCCCGATGGTGACCCATCACGCGGACAAGTACAATTGTGACATAATCTCATCATGAGTTTTTTTCTAAAAAGCAGAAACTCATGGCGACATAAGTTTCCAGAAAACAAAACAAAAGTAAATACTAGAACACTATCTATCATGTATATGCAAACTAAAATCACAAATGGTATGTTCACATTTGATTCCTACCACCAGAATTGTTGAATAACCAAATTGCTTTACAAAAAAAAATTCAAATGATATAAATTAAGATTTTAAAAGTTTTTATAGAACATATCAAAAATATAAAACATCAAAAATGAACAAGAGCAAATTCGATACTCACAGATGACATTTTTGCAAAAAAACTATTGCTTTGTCCCCATGTTCGATAAATCACAATTTCTGTATCACAACTACAAATATGACGAAATACAGCAGTAAGAACTGAAATCAACTTATTTTCACAGTCTTCAAACAAAATCGTAGAACGAAAATTAAAATGGAAAATATTTTTTGGAACCTAATTATGTTTTTTTTTGCAAACAATAGCATCTGTCATACGACAGCAAACCTAAGGTTACATTTTAACGTATTTTTACAATATTATGAATTTAGTCGCAACCAATTTTCAAATTGCACTAAAGTATCTAATACAGCATTAATCATTCCAAATGACAATGAATCTATGCTGATAACTAGAATATCAATTATTTCAAACAAACCACTAATGGTTTTCACTGGAACATACCCTGAATACTCATTTGAATGTTACTTAAACGCTGTTACAGCAATTTTAAATGTAAGCCCAGAACATATAAACACACCTCTAAAATGTATTCATATACGCACAGCTCTTATACAAAACACACTCGACATGGCAGCTCAAAAATAGTTTTTAATTTTTCCAATAGAAACCAAATCAAAGATTAAAATTATTTTCACACAAGCCTTTTCAAAGTCTTTGACTCAGAAAGAAAAAAAAACAACGAAGAATTTTTTAATGAATTTGCAGACTACCAAATAACACATTGAAACAACTCGCAGTGAGAAAAAAACACTAGTACGGAAAGCAATTTCTTCAAACACACAAGATTATAAAAACATGAAATTGACAGAAATTTCAATGATGAATTAAACACCACAATTAAAAAAAAATTAGAATTAAAAAAATGCATCATAGCTTTCATCAATCCGTGAAACAAATATTGATTTTAGAAAAGCTGTAGACAAATTGGAACAAGCAAAAATCACAAAGAAACTAGAAAAACAGAAAACTTTAAACTACCTTAGGCTTCAAACATCCAAACAACCACCTGACATAAAAAAGACTATACAAGTTTCGGATGGTGAAAAAGCAGCAAAAATTACAAAAATACTCAACAGATATGAGAACAGCGATCATTCAAAAATGGTAAATTTAAAATAGGCGATACAGACATAGCATCGCCGAACGTAGACAAAAACAAGAAGACAAATCAAATCAACCACCAAAACACAGATATCCGATCGAATCAATTTATCAAATTTTTAGAAAAGAACAAATTCTACCAAACAGGAAAAAAAAGCTTTTATAGTTCAAGGAAACCACTTCTATCCAACTATAATTACGACGAATCTCAACCTTCATTCAAAATTATCATTCGAGCAAGACCTTCAGATAATTGAAACTCTTATGATAAAACCCAAAATAGATAGAGCCATTCCAATATCCGAAATAATCAAAACATAAACAATTATTCAAGATAAAACTCAAATAATTGTAATAATTTCAACTATAGTGAGAATCGATCATACTCAAAGAATCGAAACAATAATTAATCCAACGACCGCTCCAAGAACTATTCAAACAACCGCTATAGAAGCTATTCAAATAGCTGCATCGGAAAGTTTTGATGAAAAAAAATATTTAAATAAAACTAAAAACTATCGATCACCATAATACTGTAATAATTCTAGATATAGAAATAATAGCTGTCACAATAGATCATCGAGAAAATTTTTTGAATCACCCCACAGAATTAATTCACAAAATTCAAACAGATAAAATCAAAATCTTAGAACAAACAAACCAAACAATCAACGACAAATCAATGAGGTACAAACTTCAAACGAAAAAACTCCTTACCCATCAGGAATAAAAAAAACTGAAAATGAATATTTATCCTGATGGCAAATATGATGAAATTTAAACCAAAAACACGCTATGGATGAATAGGTTGTAATTGCACAGAATTTTAAAACCCTGTATTACTCGGATCAATATCAAAATGAGCATCACAATTAAAACTAATGAATTAGATAGAAGTAAAAGAGCACGCATAAACCGTATTCCCCAACATGTTGAAAATCATGAAAACACAAACGACTAATACCAAAAAATTTACTTAAAGGCCTCCAAAAAAAGATCAAATTTCGACAAATTCCTTTTTTTTTAAAGCTTTAAGAAATCGCTTAAATTTTCAAACACCAGATCTGAAATAGATTTCTTAATTGAATCAAGCGCAATGTGAAACAACACAAAAATAAATAAAAGGAATGTAATCACTCACTACAACCGAACTTGACAGTTCAAGGTACATCAACTAAATTAAGCACGGTACAATGTACAAACTTACGATATTATGGAAACATCTATTTATATCTTCTACCTACCAAAACCATGGAACAAATTACACTTTTAATAAAACCCTTCAAAGATATGTTTCACAATGCAGATTTTAGGCTTAAAATAGTAGAATTACCATTTTTACTATTTAATTTTCAACAAGCAAAATACTGGATAGTAAATTACAAATCAAAGACAATTAGACGAAGAAAGACTTCATCAACGTTCTTTCATTATAATAAACAAAAAACCCCATCCCTTCCAAAACTTTAATTTAGATATAACAAACACACAAGAAGCTTAGAGCAAAAACTTATTATAAAAATAACTTCGCCATTGCTCAACTCCACCAACCAAAACATACATACACTACACAGTCTGACCTTGAATTTATACCAATAGATTAGTTTTCCAAGTAACGATATCATCAAACAAATGTGCGAAAAATGTGAACAAAGATAGTTTTGACTACACACATGCAAAAATACACCAGATAAAACAACACTTTCTCAGAACTCTTAGGATATCGTGATGCATACGCAATTTTATCTCCAATTGAAGAGAAAGCATTTCGAGCAAACATTTTTTTTAAAAAAACGGCTACTTGTTTGTCAATCTAATATACTCAATGAAAATTTACCAAAAAAAAAATCCAAAAACAAAATGAAACACCAAATATTTTACAAAAACACCATATTTTCAAAGCTAATTTTAGCTTTCAAAATAAACACTAGAACAACAAGAGTTTTTACTTTTGTACAATTTCCATTTTTCGCAGATAAATCAAGAGTTAGTTGAAAAGTTAATGAAATAAACATTAATTTTCTGTGAATTATATGCCACATCACAGTTAAACGCGGAAAAATTTATCCACAAATACATCTCCTACAAAAGTGTAACGACTCAGCAAAAGTGTAACTACAAATTCGACGATGTTTTCAAACAATCAAGAATATAAACAGAAACGTTTATAGCCTCAGAAAAAAATGTACGTTTTACCCACAGAAAAACAGAAATCCGCCACGTTAATTTTTAACGACATCCAACAGAAAGCAAATCATAACGCCCTTAAAATCAGGAATCAAGGCAAACTTAAATTTACAACCACTATAAAACAAAAAATCCAAGAATTTTTTTAAATGTAAAGTTTTTAAGTGAACTTGTTTTTGAAATGCAACTATTTCTCAAATCATACTATTACATCCAACGTCATGAAAATAGAATTGAATGGACGAATGAAAATCAAAAAAGGGCGACAAAATTGAAAGGGTGACTTATAAATGAACAAGATTTGAGAACAATTCCAGATCCTAGCCAACCATTTTAAGCCATATGTGGCGCATCCAAATTTGGAAAAGGCGCAGCTTTTGTACAATCTCGTCAAGAAACAAATAAAATGCATTTAATTTCCGCAAAATTAAGACTCTTCACACCAGCAGAATTAAAATTAACTAGACTCATGCGAGAGTGTACTGCTCTGTTGTAATCACTATTAGACTACGAAATTTTGATGAAAATATTCTCATAAAAATCAAACCCGAATTACGAAGAAGACTTTTTTAATTAGTTTTCCCAATCTCCGCAAAATTTGGACAGCAGGAGAAAAACGTGCTTTACCAGATACTCTAAGTAAAGAGACATCACCAGAATTAATGACACGAAAAATAGTAATTTTTTCCTTGCAAAAGACGAAACAACAATACAATCAGAATTCCATAATGCAAAAAACAACTGACTCAGATAGTAAGCCCTTCTTTTTTTCTATGAATATGTTTCAACAAAAAAGTATTTTTCACAATCTTTACACTTTTATTAGCATTCTTGATTTTAAAACTTTTTTAAATGCCTTGAAAGAGCGATTATCACATACATATTAGCCATCATAATGATTATCATTTTTGTCAAAGATCTTTTACACCAAAAAAAAATCAAAGTCAAAATTGCCTTTCACAACCCAACAACAAAAATCTGACCTATTAACCCAACCCAAAATCCTTGCAAAAAATTCCGAACAATTGTCTACACAAACAAACAACCAAGCCATTCTCGCAATTCTACCCAAATCTGCTATGTCGAAAACTCCTACACATTTATAGACCGACAAACATCATTGTCAGATCCATTGAAAAGATCACATCAGGTTGTTTCATTAAGTGAACCACAATACGAACCAACGTAAAAATTGAACTACAAAAATGCACACGGCATATCAAATTTGGTAAATTACCCAATCGAAATTTCATCAGGAACATATCATCAAATCTCATCAAAATACTTCCTTGCCATCAAAACATTTTATTTTCTACCATCAACACCTTAACAATCCATCACTTCGAACAGGGCCAGAAAATATTGTAGTGACATACAATGATTGGGAAGATAATTTTTGAAATTACATAAACATGCAATAAACCCAGTCACTCAGTGCGACTCAGAACTGCCAGCGATAAATAATTAACGGATACAACTACATAAACCTGTCTCACCGACTTGACAATTCTTTAGAAGCTTACCATCAATATTTCGATGAATCATAACTCTTGCCCATTATCAATTTACTTCAACTCTTTTTTTTCAAAATCTATCTTTTAGAAATAGATTCTAAGCAGATGAATCAATCACAAACCTTCTTTCTTTCATTTTTCATTTGCCACCAACGCCGTTCAATTGAGCGATCCAATCTCAAATTGAACTTGAACAGTAACCATGACTCAGAGACCTCCAGGTTAAAAAAGAAAGATAACAGCTTAATTTTGACAACTCAAACAAAAACCATCTCAAAAGTGCAGTCTCTCTCAATCACACCGCACATAAAGCAAAAGATTTAGTTGAATAAAACTCTAATTTTCCCGAAAATAAAAATTTAAAATTGGCAATGTGAAAAACTTGCGAAACCACTTAGCCTGAAATTTAAATACCTCAGAAAAACCCATAATTATCCAATAAACAAAAATATGAAGTACCAACTTAATTTTAAAATCTGAAGACTACCCTTTATACCAATACCTATCCATTTAGAACCAATTTGACAAAAATCAAAAACAACCCGATCTTTTTTGTAAGAAACTCAAAAGAGAAAAAACCTTCTGCGGCAAATCAAATCATTTTCTGCCTGATAAAATTCCAACAATCTGGCGTCAATAGTTTCAGTGGGTATCATTCAATCCTAAGTCTTTTTTTTCAAATTTTTGCTTCTCCTTTTTTCTAACTTTTTGAAAAGTATTTGTTTTTTACCTTTTTGTATTCAGCTTACGATTTTGTATACTCTTTTACAGTTTTAGATAACTCTTTCCCAAATCATCAACCAGGTACGATCATTATCAATACCCTTCTTTTTTTGCTATGAATACGTTTCAACAAAAAAGAACTTCCAATGTTTTTCACGATCTTTACAATTTTATTAGCATTTTTGATACTAACACTTTTTTAAATGCCTTGAAAGAGCGATTGTCACATTTATATTAGTCATCATAATGATTATCATTTTTGTCAAAGATCTTTCACACCAAAAAAAATCAAATCCAAAACTGCCTTTCACAACCCAACAACAAATATCTCACCCATTAACCCAACCCAAAATCCTAGCAAAAAATTCCGAACAATTGACAACACAAACAAACAACCTAGCATTCTCGCAAATCTACCCGAATCTGTTATGTCGAAAACTCCTACACATTTATAGACCGAAAAGCATCATTGTCAGATCCATTGAAGAGATCACATCAGATTGTTTCATTAGGTGAACAACAATACGAACCAACGTAAAAATTGAACAGAAAAAATGCACACGGCAAATCAAATTTGGTAAGTTACCGAATCGAAATTTCATCAGGAACATATCATCAAATCTCACAGAAACAGTTTCCTTGCCATCAAAACATTCCCTACCATCAACACCTTTACAATCCATCACCTCGAACAGGGCCAGAAAATTTTGTAGTGGCACGCTATGATAGAGAAGATAATTTGAAAAATTACCCAATTATGGAACAAACCCAGTCACTCAGTGCAAATCAGAACTGCCAGCAATAGAAACGTCAAATTTAGATACCACACTATTCTCCAAAGACCGCGCTACACCCTTTGTAGGTGACAACAAAGTTTCAATAAATCTTTTTTCAAAAGAACTTACACTAATCACTTTTCAAAAACGCAGACAAAATTAGACATGATCATGATTCTTTTATTACTACCGAAGGAATATCAAACAATTGTTACAAAATAATCCTGAAGATTGCAAATACCAACTCCAACGTTTAGTTTTAGTCAGAAATAAAAAAGAAAAAAGCCGCACACTTGGATTGTTTTATCTTCTTCCAGACTCAGCTTGAACAAAGTCCAGGTCAAAACCGACTTGACGGTAAATATTGCTATCATGGCGCCTATGAACGATTAACCTTATACCTTCCAGATAAAATCTGGAAAACTCGCATCTGAATAAATGCCTCAATAAATTGTAAATCCACGAAAAGCCAGCATGATATCAACATACACCCGATTTGAAAGCGCACAAATTTTTATATCAAGGCATTCATTTACCATGTAAGAATGACCAAGGTTATTGCGATCACACAACTCGTCCACAGCCAACCATTAATTGGTTACCTGAAGACACCAGCACCACTTTCCAAGTCGCTAACATCCAAGCACGTATGATAAAAATTTTACAAAAAAATTACAGAATCACAGAATCACAGAATCAATACCATTTGATCAAGTACGCCTATGAAAAACAAAATCTGATGAAAGTCCCTATAAAAACAGGCCAGGCATTGAAAAAACATTGACAAATTTTTCAACTATACCAAGAAACAGAACTCATAAATTAAAAGTGTAAACCACCATTCAGAACGCAATATCCGATATTTCTAGTTGACTATGAAAACGGATACGATATGAAAACAGGGAAACTCATCGTTTACGAAGCCGCATCAAATAGAAATCGCATTGACGAAAAAATCATAGTTAACGAATAAAACAGAGCTAACAAATACAACAATTAACTATCAACAAATCCAAACACATATGATGACCCAAAAACAACACTTATAACCCCTTCAGGTTCGTCTAAATTACCAAATCGAAATCCATCACAATTAATTCCACACAAAAACTAAAGAATGATTATTCATTACAATCACCTTGAAATCAAAACAAGGAAAAACAACAAAGCCTAATTTATCAAATTACTTATCAACCAAACAATTCAATGCAAACATATCAATAAATAACTAAACAAACACTTACAATTAATTTTCGGTATTAGTTTTAGCTCGCAACCAGCCGCCAAATCGGATCCCTCAACCGATTTTTTTCTTTCCCTTAAACATCTAACGCCACACTTCTGTGTCGCCTCCATCAATCAATTCTCTCCTCCCCCTACTCCAGTTTTTCCACTTTATCATCCAGTTCATCACATATGCACACTGATGACCCAAAACAAACAGTTTGTAATGCTCAAAATTCATAAAAAATTTGCGCAGTAGACATTTCCGACGAATTTATTGAGCCCGAACCAAGTACCACTACTAACTTTTCACAACCACGTTTTACCCCCATTACTCCTCTAGCTGCCGTAATTACTTTTCATCCAACTCAGGCTCCTCATATACAGACGCCTCCCCGATCCTTTCACCGCTCTCTAGCACCAAAAACAACACCCATGCCCAATAACCGACAATCCGGTCTAACATGATTCAGATGATTTTATGGAAAACCAACAACTAATCGATAATACTAATCAACCACTAACAAAACAGAAAACAACCCATTCCGCTTCACATTCAGAAACATCGTCATCAATTATTTGCAACTTTCCCACTCGAGCACACTGTATATTGATGAAAAGAAAATATCCAATAAGCCCACCAAGATACTTAATTAACCGCTACTCGACAAACTCTTCCAAATTCAAGGCCCTAGACATTCTATCACGCACGTGTTTTAATTTTTTAACATCCCACTTTTCCCATAAAGTTGTTGTGATCAAGAACCCCAAGTCGACGAGACTTCTATGTTGACGGATACACACTCATTCCTATGCTTCCTTGGTTTTGTGTTGATTAGCTCACTAATCCACTCACTATACCACCAAAAACATGAGATGATGATGCATTATAAATGATGCTATTCACCAACTGACTAAAGCTAAATAATTAGAAGACTTTAGTATTACTGGCTTGTCACGAATCCTCTGCCGCTACACTGCACGCAAGCACAACGACTTCCCCAATGCGCAGTACGACCACACTGTCCATCGTTACCTGGAAGATTCACCATACGCTTCAATAAACTCAAAGCTCAAAAAAACTGATTGAAACCAATTTCAATAAACTACACTTTTTGCATCAAAAGTACTAACATGCAGGGCACTCTTCGCAACTATAATCTCGTCCGACAAACGTATATTCTTTGCCCCATCACTAATATATTTACCACAGAAAAATCCAGCCCCATAATTTTTACTCAAAAATACATTCAAACAGTTGAAAACCCACTTTTAGAAAACAACCATGGCACAAAATTTAATCATACACTTTTATTCTGTTTCAAATTACTAACCACGAATTTGCCGTTGCCCCAGAAGAACACCTGAATACCAAAGCACTTGAGCTTCTTTGGCCACTCCTACGCAATAAAAAATCTAATCAGCCTGTTTGCAAAGCTTCCAATGCGTTCAGCTACCATAGATAGTTCTTTCCCAGTGGATTTTACTTTCCCAATGAAAAGTGCTAACTAATCGCAGTGAATACTATATGAATCAAAAAAATTATAAACAAGCAAAAAACCAATAATTTGACCTTAGTGAAATTGAATACAACATAATTGATTTTTACTCGAGTAGTAAAAGAAATAAAAATACAAAACTCATTAGCTTTATTTCCAGATCACAGACCAAAAATGATTTTTTTTTCACAAAAAACAAAACCGAACTAAAAAGTAGATAAGTTTCAACTTATTATAAATAAATTTCCATAGCTCCACAAAGTTCGGACAGCAGGAAAAAACATTGTTTTACCTAAGTAAAGATACTCTAAGTAAAGAGACACCACCAGAAGTACTGACACGTGAAAAAAAAAGTTGAGGAAACATCCATGCCACGAAACTTATTCATAAATCTTATCACCGTTTTCAAATTACTAACCACGAGTTTGCCATTGCCCCAGAAGAAATCATGATTATCAAAGCACTTGAGCTTTTTGGGCCACTCCAACGCACTAAAAAAATAGTCAGCCTGTTGGCAAAGCTTCCAATGCATTCAGCTACCATAAATGCTTCTTTCCCAATGTATTTTTGCCCAAACGAGAGGTTTGCATTTGTTATTTACTAATTATTAACAAATCTTTGTTCATGATTTTTTTACTGTCGCTCACCATCTCAATTTTGGATTTCGTCGATAGTTTCCTTGATTTCATCAAATCAAGAACTAATCGCAGTAAACACCAAATATAAAATAAAAATTATGAACAAGCAGTAAATCAATAATTTTATGAATTTAAATTGTCATACAACGTAATTGATTTTTAAACGTGTAGTAAATCTAAAAGACCCTATTGATAAAACTCCATTAATAAATGGGGAAATTCATAACTTTTTCGTCAGGTTTTTGTCAATTAACAACCAAACTACTTCAAAAAACGCCCAATTGTAGACCCCAGTCATTTGACAAATGAAATTTGGGCACAAAAACGAAACTAAGCCTGCAAAAGCCGACATCAATATTTTAGGAAAGAAAACTCTGCTTCGAGGTTTTCGTAAAATTAACAACTCATCATTATATGAAAATGCAGACATGCTAGTTTGCGTTTAAACTGATACTAAAGTACCTGGCTTACCACTATTTTAATTTTGGTAGTTTTATAGAACATACACTCGTCAAACATAAAATGACAATTTTAATAGCATCCTGTATACTAACACCTTATAAATGCCCCACAAGATCGGTTATCACATTCATATTAGCCATCATAATGATAGCCATCTTTGTCGAAGAATGTTATCAAGATAATATAGCTACACCAAGAAGGTCACAGTCAAAACTGCTCATCATATCCGTAAAGCCCTATCCAAAAATTCTGAACAATTGACAACACAAACAAATAATTAAGCCCCTGTCGCACAGCTACCCGAATCTCTCGAGACTCCTACAAAAGTAAAGATCAACTGGACAAAATTAAAGATCCTACAAAGATCAACCGACAAAAAACATTACCAGATCAACTGGACACAGCCCATCAAACTGCTTCAATAAGTGAACCACAATACGAATCAACGTATAAACTTTCGCACCATCAGCACTTTCCCTGCCATCAACACCTCTAGAAAATATGACCTCGAACATGGCCAGAAGATCTCCTAGTGACACTTTGATTGAGAAGATAATTTAAAAAAATACACATTTCTGTAATAAACCAACTCACTCAGTGCAACTCAGAATCGCCGGCGATGAAAAAATCAAATTTAGATACTGCACAATTCTCCAAAGACTATTTTTAGGTGACAAAAAATTTACAGAATTTTTTTTTCAAAGGAAAGTACACTGTTCACTATATAAAAACGCAAACAAAACTAGACATGTTCGTGACTCTTTTCTTACTACCAAAGTAATATCGAACGGTTGTTGTAAATTAATCCTGTAGATTGCAAATACGAATTGCAACGTTTATTTTTGGTCAGGAATAAAGAAAAAAGCCGCCCACTTGTATTGTTTTTTTCCAGACTCGACTCATCAACATCAGCTTGAACAAAGTCAAGTTCAAATGCGACTTGACAGTAAATTTCCCTATCATGGTGCACATGGACGATTAATTTTTTCCCTTTCAGATAAAATCTGGATACCACGCATCGGAATAAATGACTCATCAATTTGTAAAGCCACAACAAGCCAGCTGGATATCAAGAAATAAAGTTTATTGATTGAAAAACAATTAGAAGAAGTTCGAATTACACCAGATTTGAGAGCGGACAATATATTATATTAAGGCATTCACTTACCATGTGAAAATGACCAAGGTTATTGCGATTTCACAACTCGCACACGGGCAACCAAAAACTGGTTTACTGAAGGCACTAGCATCACCTTCGAGTCGCTAAAATCCAGGCACGTACGAAAAAATTCCACCAAAATAAATTACAGAATCACAAAATCAATGACCGTTGATCAAGTACGCCTGCGAGAAACAAAATCTGATAAAAGTTCCTATAGGAACAGTCCAGGCATTGAAAAAATATTGACATGTTTTTCAATTATACCAAGAAACAGAATTCAAATATAAACAATGGAAACCACCATTCAGAACCTAATATCCCACATTTCTGGTTTATTATGAAAACAGGAAAACTCATTATTCATGAAGCCGCAACGAACAAAAATCGCACCGATGAAAAATCATAGTCAACGAATAAAACAAAGCTAACAACTATAACAATTAACTATCAACAAAACCAATTACATATAATGATCCACATACAACATAGATAACCCCTTCACTCGCATAAAATACCAAATCGAAATCCATTACAAATAGTTTCACCAAAAAATTAAAGATTGATTAATCATTACAATCACCTTTCCATCAAAACAAGGAAAAACAACGAAGCCCAAAAACAAACACAAAATTAAGTTTCGTTATCATAACGATAGTGGTTTTAGCTCGCAACAAGCCGCCAAATGGGATCCCTCAGCCGAACTTTTTCTTACACTTAAACTTCTAACGCTAAAACTCTGCGTCGCCTCCATCAACGAGTTTTCTTCTCCCTCTACTGGTTTTCCACTACAATTCTTCCACTTTTTTTATCCAGTTCATCAGAGATTTTCTTTCACCGCTCTCTAGCACCATTAACGACACCCATACCCAATAACCGACAACCAATTTTAAAATGATTTAGACGATTTCATACAAAATATAAAAAATAACCAATAAACCCACCAATTTTTAATTAACCGCCCCTCAACATCCAAATTCTTCCGAAGTCATTGTCCTAGACATACTATCACGCAGTTATTTTAATTTGTTAACATCTCATTTTTCCCACAAAATTGTTATGATCAAGAAGCCCCAATTCGACGAGACTTTTTTGTTGATGGATACACACTCATCCCTACGCTCCTTTGGTTTTCTTTTTAATAGTTCACTAATCCACTCAGTGTACCACCAAGAAATGGAAATGATGATGCATTATATATGATGCTATTCACCAGCTGACTAAAGATATATAACAAAAAGACTTTGTTTTTACTGGCTTGTCATGTATCCTCAGCAACTAAATTGCACGTAAGAGCAACAGCTTCCCAAAGCACACTACGACCACACTGTCCATCGATACCTGGAAAATTCATCATACGACACCGACCGAACTTGAAATAAACTCACAGCTCAAAAAAAACTCTGAACGATTCTCTTCCAAACTACGAGCCCGTCCGAAAAATGTATACAATTTACCTCATCCTTAGTCCGTTTACCACAGAAAAACTCAGCCCCATAAACATTACTCATGAACACACTCAAACTGCTGAAGACCCACTTTTAGGAAACATCCATGCCACGAAACTTATTCATAAATCTTATCACCGTTTTCAAATTACTAACCACGAGTTTGCCATTGCCCCAGAAGAAATCATGATTATCAAAGCACTTGAGCTTTTTGGGCCACTCCAACGCACTAAAAAAATAGTCAGCCTGTTGGCAAAGCTTCCAATGCATTCAGCTACCATAAATGCTTCTTTCCCAATGTATTTTTGCCCAAACGAGAGGTTTGCATTTGTTATTTACTAATTATTAACAAATCTTTGTTCATGATTTTTTTACTGTCGCTCACCATCTCAATTTTGGATTTCGTCGATAGTTTCCTTGATTTCATCAAATCAAGAACTAATCGCAGTAAACACCAAATATAAAATAAAAATTATGAACAAGCAGTAAATCAATAATTTTATGAATTTAAATTGTCATACAACGTAATTGATTTTTAAACGTGTAGTAAATCTAAAAGACCCTATTGATAAAACTCCATTAATAAATGGGGAAATTCATAACTTTTTCGTCAGGTTTTTGTCAATTAACAACCGAACTACTTCAAAAAACGCCCAATTGTAGACCCCAGTCATTTGACAAATGAAATTTGGGCACAAAAACGAAACTAAGCCTGCAAAAGCCGACATCAATATTTTAGGAAAGAAAACTCTGCTTCGAGGTTTTCGTAAAATTAACAACTCATCATTATATGAAAATGCAGACATGCTAGTTTGCGTTTAAACTGATACTAAAGTACCTGGCTTACCACTATTTTAATTTTGGTAGTTTTATAGAACATACACTCGTCAAACATAAAATGACAATTTTAATAGCATCCTGTATACTAACACCTTATAAATGCCCCACAAGATCGGTTATCACATTCATATTAGCCATCATAATGATAGCCATCTTTGTCGAAGAATGTTATCAAGATAATATAGCTACACCAAGAAGGTCACAGTCAAAACTGCTCATCATATCCGTAAAGCCCTATCCAAAAATTCTGAACAATTGACAACACAAACAAATAATTAAGCCCCTGTCGCACAGCTACCCGAATCTCTCGAGACTCCTACAAAAGTAAAGACCAACTGGACAAAATTAAAGATCCTACAAAGATCAACCGACAAAAAACATTACCAGATCAACTGGACACAGCCCATCAAACTGCTTCAATAAGTGAACCACAATACGAATCAACGTATAAACTGGACTACAAATACCCACACGGCGAATCAAATTCGTAAAATACCCAATCGAGATTTCACCACGAACAACATCTTCAACTCTCCCAGAAACATTCTCTCGACCATCAGCACTTTCCCTGCCATCAACACCTCTAGAAAATATGACCTTGAACATGGCCAGAAGATCTCCTAGTGACACTTTGATTGAGAAGATAATTTAAAAAAATACACATTTCTGTAATAAACCAACTCACTCAGTGCAACTCAGAATCGCCGGCGATGAAAAAATCAAATTTAGATACTGCACAATTCTCCAAAGACTATTTGTAGGTGACAAAAAATTTACAGAATTTTTTTTTCAAAGGAAAGTACACTGTTCACTATATAAAAACGCAAACAAAACTAGACATGTTCGTGACTCTTTTCTTACTACCAAAGTAATATCGAACGGTTGTTGTAAATTAATCCTGTAGATTGCAAATACGAATTGCAACGTTTATTTTTGGTCAGGAATAAAGAAAAAAGCCGCCCACTTGTATTGTTTTTTTCCAGACTCGACTCATCAACATCAGCTTGAACAAAGTCAAGTTCAAATGCGACTTGACAGTAAATTTCCCTATCATGGTGCACATGGACGATTAATTTTTTCCCTTTCAGATAAAATCTGGATACCACGCATCGGAATAAATGACTCATCAATTTGTAAAGCCACAACAAGCCAGCTGGATATCAAGAAATAAAGTTTATTGATTGAAAAACAATTAGAAGAAGTTCGAATTACACCAGATTTGAGAGCGGACAATATATTATATTAAGGCATTCACTTACCATGTGAAAATGACCAAGGTTATTGCGATTTCACAACTCGCACACGGGCAACCAAAAACTGGTTTACTGAAGGCACTAGCATCACCTTCGAGTCGCTAAAATCCAGGCACGTACGAAAAAATTCCACCAAAATAAATTACAGAATCACAAAATCAATGACCGTTGATCAAGTACGCCTGCGAGAAACAAAATCTGATAAAAGTTCCTATAGGAACAGTCCAGGCATTGAAAAAATATTGACATGTTTTTCAATTATACCAAGAAACAGAATTCAAATATAAACAATGGAAACCACCATTCAGAACCTAATATCCCACATTTCTGGTTTATTATGAAAACAGGAAAACTCATTATTCATGAAGCCGCAACGAACAAAAATCGCACCGATGAAAAATCATAGTCAACGAATAAAACAAAGCTAACAACTATAACAATTAACTATCAACAAAACCAATTACATATAATGATCCACATACAACATAGATAACCCCTTCACTCGCATAAAATACCAAATCGAAATCCATTACAAATAGTTTCACCAAAAAATTAAAGATTGATTAATCATTACAATCACCTTTCCATCAAAACAAGGAAAAACAACGAAGCCCAAAAACAAACACAAAATTAAGTTTCGTTATCATAACGATAGTGGTTTTAGCTCGCAACAAGCCGCCAAATGGGATCCCTCAGCCGAACTTTTTCTTACACTTAAACTTCTAACGCTAAAACTCTGCGTCGCCTCCATCAACGAGTTTTCTTCTCCCTCTACTGGTTTTCCACTACAATTCTTCCACTTTTTTTATCCAGTTCATCAGAGATTTTCTTTCACCGCTCTCTAGCACCATTAACGACACCCATACCCAATAACCGACAACCAATTTTAAAATGATTTAGACGATTTCATACAAAATATAAAAAATAACCAATAAACCCACCAATTTTTAATTAACCGCCCCTCAACATCCAAATTCTTCCGAAGTCATTGTCCTAGACATACTATCACGCAGTTATTTTAATTTGTTAACATCTCATTTTTCCCACAAAATTGTTATGATCAAGAAGCCCCAATTCGACGAGACTTTTTTGTTGATGGATACACACTCATCCCTACGCTCCTTTGGTTTTCTTTTTAATAGTTCACTAATCCACTCAGTGTACCACCAAGAAATGGAAATGATGATGCATTATATATGATGCTATTCACCAGCTGACTAAAGATATATAATAAAAAGACTTTGTTTTTACTGGCTTGTCATGTATCCTCAGCAACTAAATTGCACGTAAGAGCAACAGCTTCCCAAAGCACACTACGACCACACTGTCCATCGATACCTGGAAAATTCATCATACGACACCGACCGAACTTGAAATAAACTCACAGCTCAAAAAAAAACTCTGAACGATTCTCTTCCAAACTACGAGCCCGTCCGAAAAATGTATACAATTTACCTCATCCTTAGTCCGTTTACCACAGAAAAACTCAGCCCCATAAACATTACTCATGAACACACTCAAACTGCTGAAGACCCACTTTTAGGAAACATCCATGCCACGAAACTTATTAATAAATCTTATCACCGTTTTCAAATTACTAACCACGAGTTTGCCATTGCCCCAGAAGAAATCATGATTATCAAAGCACTTGAGCTTTTTGGGCCACTCCAACGCACTAAAAAAATAGTCAGCCTGTTGGCAAAGCTTCCAATGCATTCAGCTACCATAAATGCTTCTTTCCCAATGTATTTTTGCCCAAACGAGAGGTTTGCATTTGTTATTTACTAATTATTAACAAATCTTTGTTCATGATTTTTTTACTGTCGCTCACCATCTCAATTTTGGATTTCGTCGATAGTTTCCTTGATTTCATCAAATCAAGAACTAATCGCAGTAAACACCAAATATAAAATAAAAATTATGAACAAGCAGTAAATCAATAATTTTATGAATTTAAATTGTCATACAACGTAATTGATTTTTAAACGTGTAGTAAATTAAAAATGAAATTAGTCGTTTTATATATGCATAAAATTGCAAGCTCTTCAATTCGCCACTTAAGTTGTCCACTTCTCCTAAACAATCTTTAACACTCTTGACAAGCTCGCATGCTAATTGTAGTGAGTAAAAGAATTTTAAATCTCGCATTCTGACTGATAAAAATTTTGGACAGCTTTCATGCGCTGTGAATTTCCTTTAACCCGGTTGGATTGAATAAGCTCAGATAACTAATGCAAATCGCTAACGCAACCGCATTACCAACATCTAGAGGAAAGTCCCACTATGCTCAAACCAGAATAAACTGGATGAAAAATTGGTTTCAAACATACATCAAATTTTTATGAAGACTTTTAAAAACCCCAAATTAGCACTAATTGAATACAAACTGTTTTTTTTTGGGAATTGGACAAAATCACAGAAACAACTGAAAAAACATCTGACACAAAGAAAAGAAAAGATTCTGAGCACGAAAACACTCTGCTGAAAGAGACACGAGCAGAAAAATGGAGATAAAAATTGGACTACACTCCCACTATGGAATGGCAAATCTATCGGTGTTGCTTGCTGGAGTCAAAACCTTCATTGGATATCAAGTATTGAGCCGACACCGAACACAAAGGTATTCATTGAAACCGAAAAATGGTCATTTCGATGTCGAAACTCAGAAAAAACGTAACCTTGCCGCTTGGCAATTCACTCAAAGAAGAGCCAAGTATAGCGCCAAGTATCTCGCTACTCGGTCATCTACGAATGTTGTCTCGCCACTCAATCAATTACGAACGAATAGTTGAGAATATACGTAGTCTCGCTCTGAAATTCGAAATCTACACTTCATTGACACAAATCTGCACTTTTAAAACGATCTTTCCGGACTCACAACAATCCTTCAACCTCATCAGATGTACTTGCAGACACAACCAATCTACACTCTCCTCAAAAAGGTTAGAAGGCACTCCAACAATCCTTCAAAAGAAAAATGTTTAAAAACTTTTCCTAAATCCCGAACGGATGGTACCAGTTTAAGACAAATAATTTTTAAATACTTCGATATTTCCCACTGTAAAAGACTTATAACTAACCAAACATGAACCTTTAGTAAGACTTACAACAAATTATAACGCTGAAACTATTCATAGTTTCATCCGGAGAAATTAAAAAAAGGATACGAATCAGATGATTTCTTCTCTGCTCTAATCTCTCAAGAGTACCAGGATTTTCTTGGTCTATTGAGACTAGGAAATATAAGAGTGAGATTAGGATTGGTATTAGAATAAGAAGTTGCGCGAAATTGTCCGACCGAAAATAAGATATCGTGACAAACAGGCGGTTTTTTTATCTAAAAATACTCAATTAGAAGGGCACCCTGGAACCGAACTCAGTAGGGAAAACAACTTGATTTCCAGTTTGTTGATTAATTCAATAACGCGTCGCAGTAAACACCAAAAAAATATATATATAAACAAGCAGTTAATCAATAATTTTAATGCAGTTAAATTGTCATACAACGTATTTGATTATTAAAAGTGTTGTAAATTAAAAATGAAATTAGTCGTTTTATATATGCATAAAATTGTAAGCTCTTCAACTCGCCATTTAAGTTGCCCACTTCTCCTAAACAATCTACAACACTGTTGACAAGCTCGCATGCTAATTGTAGTGAACAAATGAATTTCAAAACTCACATTTTGGACAAATAACTGACAAATTGACTGATAACAATTTTGGCCAGCTTTCACACGTTGTAATTTCCCTTTAACCCATTTGGAACGATTAAATAAACCCAGATAACTAATGCAACTCGCTAACGCCACCGCATTACCAACATGTAAAGGAAAGTCCCACTATGCTCAAACCAGAATAAACTGGATAAAAAATTCTTTTCAAACAAAAATCAAATTTTTATGAAGACTATTAAAAGCCCCAAGTTAGTACTAATTGAATACAAACTGATTTTAGGAATTGGACAAAATCACAGAAACAACTGAAAAAACATCTGACTCAAAGAAAAGAAAAGATTGTGAGCACGAAAACACTCTGCTGAAAGAGACACGAGCAGAAAAATGGAGATAAAAATTGGATTACACTCCCACTATGGAATGGCAAATCTATCGGTGTTGCTTGCTGGAGTCAAAACCTTCATTGGATATCAAGTATTGAGCCGACACCGCACACAAAGGTATCCATTGAAACCGAAAAATAGTCATTTCGATGTCGAAACTCAGAAAAAACGTAACCTTGTCGCTTGGCGATTTACTCCAAAAAGCGCCAAGTATCTCGCTACTCGGTCATCTACGAACGTTGTCTCGCTACTCGATCAATTACGAAAAAATATTTTAGAATATACGTAGTCTCGCTCTGAAATTTTAAATCTACACTTCATTGACACAAATCTGCTATTTTAAAACAATCTTTCCTGACTCACAACATTCCTTCAACCTCATCACATGTACTTGCAGACACAACCAATCTACACTCTCCTCAAAAAAGATAGAAGGCACTCCAAAAATCCTTCAACAGAAAAATGTTTAAAAACTTTTCCTAAATCCCGAACGGATGGTATCAGTTTAAGACAAGTGTTTTTTGAATACTTCGATATTTACCACTCTAAAAGACTTATAACTAACCAAACTTGAACCTTTAGTAAGACTTACGACAAATTATAACGCTGAAACTATTCATAGTTTCATCCGGAGAATTAAAAAAAAGGCTATGAATCAGATGCTTTCTTCTCTGCTCTAACCTCGCAAGAGTACCAGTATTTTCTTGATCTATTGAGACTAGGAAGAATAAGAGTGAGATTGGGATTGGTATTAGAATAAGAAGTTGCGCGAATTTGTCTTACCGAAAATAAGATATCGTGACAAACAGACGGTATTTTTTATCTAAAATTACTCAATGAGAGGGGCACCCTGGAACCGAACTCAGCAGGGAAAACAACTTGATTTACTAGTTTGTTGTTTAAAACAATAACGCGTCGATATTTTGCGACCGTTAAAAAATTTTTCAAACAAAA
>NC_087064.1:46615377-46801042 GCF_963678635.1 Symsagittifera roscoffensis | reverse complement strand
AGTAAATTTCTAGCGGAAAGGTTCATAATCAACATAATTTTCATCAACAAAAAGTTTATCATTGTACTGTAATCAGTTCAAAACAAGTTTTTATTTTATCCTATAATATTGTTTATAAGCTATCTCTGTAAAATACTGAGAACTAACCAATCATGATCAATAAATAACTTTAACAATAAATTTTAAGGCCGAAAATATTTATAGTTTCAGCCAGAACAAAACAAATTTAATTTAGCAAATAGTTGCTCTTCCTCAGAACAGTTCTTGATATGTAGCTTCGCGAACACCAGTACACACTAGATCTATTGATACTTTGAGATATAAGAGTAAGATTAAAATTGGTATCAAAATGAGAAGTCGCAGGAACCTATCCGGCCGAAAATAAAATAGCGTGACGAACAGACGGTGTACCTTATCGGAAATTACTCTATGAGTGAGCCAGCCCGGACATAAACTCATCTGGTGCGACCGAAATTCTCGAATAAAATTGCCCTACATATTTAGATTTAGCAAACACAAAATCGAATTAAGATCAAAAAACAAACCACAAAACGTTGAGAAGTTTTAAAAAATGACCTCCACGTCTCATTTAGTCAAATCAATACCGACGAATATTCAAGCTTACACCAGGTCAAAACCCAAACAGCGGACCAAGTCTCTACGTCGTGAAACAAAAAAGCAGACTGCAACGATTATTTCTCTACAAAACTATCAATGCAGTACATTTTCTTTCAATAATATGAAATAAATTATTCGGAGTAGTAAAATTCATTTCCAAGATAAATATCTCTAAATGATATGTAACTAGTAGTTGTATATTACCAAGCCAATTTAGATCAGTCGTTTACTATACAAAATCTGAATTAAAATAAAAATCATTGTAAAATTGAAACAAACTGAATAAAAAAAGGTTATTACCTTAACTTAAATTATTTTTATCAAAAATTTAAAAATTTCCTTGCTTATTAAGGACTTCTGTCATCTTTAATTTTGATTCTTTGTTTCATCTAAAACGTAGCATATAATCACTCAAAATGCTAATATAATCAAAACTTCACACTCTAATCTTTCCTTAAATCTTTAATTTTCAATTTAAATCTTGTCAAGGCCGATCTTTGTTTTAATTCAACCAGAAAAAATTTTTAAGCCAGATCAGCAAGGCTATCTTTGGATCTTTAAAACTTTATTTTAACTTTATTTTCAAATCAAATTAAAACAGATTCTTGATCATCAAGGCTTTCCTTGAATCAATTAGAACAATTTTGTTCCCCCACTTCTTAAAACAGGTGTCCAACGACTTTGACCATCGATTTACTCTACAACCTTTACAAACGTACCAGAACTATATGAAAATTTTCAAATAACTAACCATTTCATTTAAGATAAACAGTGAAGAACTTCCGTTACTCATCCTTCACTTGAGCCCCTCCTCTTAATAGACCTAGGCTAAAATTATCTGAAAATTAGTCAGACTTAAAATATTTCAGTTCTAATCATACTGGAACTTTGTGGATTGATTTACTATCCCCCAACCTTTGATCACAAATCGAAACCCCAAGTAAAAGTAAGTTTTCTCATAAAACTTAACCACTCGAGAAAGTATGAAACCATTCTAACGAGTCAATATACACGACAATCTAGCCCCCAGGTTTAAAAAATCCCCACAAAAAATGTAAGAAATTACAGTTCAGGAAAAATAAAACCTAACCCTTGGATTTTGCACCCATCACTTTAACCAATGTCACAAGATAATTTTTGTCAAAAGATAAGTTAGGAAACAAACAAACAATTATACTCCACAATTGTTGAATTAAAGGACAAAGATACGATCATATAACTACACCGCATAATTAAATAATAGGATACATCAGATCAAAATAAAGCAAAAAAAAGACGGTAATCCCAATACAGAAACAAATAATTATGTCAAAAGTTTCCAGAACACGGAACGCAGTTTCGGAATCTGACTCAACAACAAAGCAAGAACTTCAAAATCTTCGAGATTTAACCCACGACAAAGGTGATTCAGTAGACAATTAAAGATGTTTTCAGAATGATAGATGACACAACAGCATCATCTATAAAAGGTAAACGCAGAATAAAACTTCAATGTTCGCAAACCAGTATACAACAAGATTTCAGCTTCCTTTTATGGCAATTCTATTTGAAAAAGTCGTGTCCATTTTAGGAACGTGTTACATCAAAAAATGTTCATTAATGTTATGGTACTGTATTCAATAAGAGAACCCTTTAAGGACTTAAATTTTCCAAATAAGTAAAAGTATACACAAAAAGAATCGCACAAAAAAATACCATAAGTTGTTTGCTGTAAAAGTAAGAAATATTGCTGATATCTTTGGAAGTCTGATTTCAAGCCTGATTATGCAAGATTTTGAATTTTGAAAATCTATAAGGAAATGAAGGAATATAAAACTTTGCAGGGGACCTTCTTACGAATTTGGGCATCGAGTAGGCGATGATAAGAGTCTTTGACATGGTAATGTACGACTTTTTGATTAATTTCAAACTTACTAGAATAAATAAAAATTTTGTTCTAGTCAGATGTAATTCAGCCGTAAGTTTGAAGCTTTGATACAAAATATGTGGATCAAAACAAAACTCTTTGATTGAGTAAGTTTAACAGATTGAGTAAGTCTTAACAGACTGAGTAAGTCTTAACAGACCTTTACTTAGTCGGAAAACTCTAATTTGGACAACAAAAATTTCCAAAAAATTGTGAAAAAAGTACGAAAAACAACGTCTATAAAACCAATTAGAAAAACAAATGGGATTTTTTTTGTTTTATTTGCAGTGTAACTCGAGGAAAATGTTTTCTATGTGACTTTTTTCAAATAATGAAAGAAACCAATTTTTAAATCAGTTTTAATTATGGTCAATTTTGACTGGTTGAAATCGTTTTTGTATGGTTGTTTTTCTCTAGGCGACAGCAAATAAATTAATTTCATTCTGATTTTTTTACGCTGAAAACAATTGCTCTAAGCATTGTATAAGAAGTACTTGAAAAGAAAACAAGTGTTTCCCGAAAAGTTCAAAGTAAGATAAAGTCACTGATTAAAGTGTTGGGACATTTCAAATTTCCCTTTTTGTACCAGCTATTTATTTTTTGATTTTGGTACTAACTAAACCTCCCAATTTTTTTAGGTGCCGTCGCTGAATAGAAACGAGACAGTGAAATGTGGAGACTGTGGAAACATGTAGCTATAGTGCATGCAGCTCGACATCGAAAAAGATGTACTAAAGGAGCTATTTATGGCCCTAAGTGTAGGTATTTCATTTACAATCAGCAGGAAACGAACTATCACGTGGCCATGAAGCATGCTCCATCAATTTCCAAACAAGCAACGGTTTGGTCGTCTTGTGAAAAGAAAGTTCCGAGTTTTTACTCTCTCCGCTAACATAACAGAAAAAAACATGGAGCGCAACAACGGAAGCCCAGCAATTCTGTAGCGGACTTGAACAAGACTGTGGAGGAGGAAGGGAAAGGGATCCAGTTTGTATTCATAAATTGTCAAAAGTTTGCAAAACAATAGTTGGAATTGATACTAGCTAATTATATTCATTCTCAATGTGTCAGGAGACGGCGAACGCATTTTATGGGATTTCGTCTCTAAAACTGAACAATTCAAGGCTAGAAAAAACAGAAAAAGAAATTTTGAGAATATGGTTATGTCCTTCTATCAAGAAAAGAGACTAGAATGTGGGCATACGAAAAACCTAAGCGCTCAACCGGAAAGCATAAGAAAATTGATTGTTTCCATGTTGATGGCTAATGCGATCATTGTAAAACAGTATTTGAAGCTAAGGGCTGCTACTATCACTTCTGCTCCTGCCAAGAAACCCGTCCATCTCTGTCGGATGAAGATATTGAAAAGGGAAATATGAAGCGAGGAATCAATGAGTTGATACGAGAGTATATGAAAAAAAATCTTTTCATTATTCAATACACGTGGGATTGTGAGTGGTGGGAGCAATTTGAAACAAATTTTTTAGTTAGGAATTATGTCAACTGATGCTTGATTTGAACAAATAAAGAACGGATCTCTTTTTGGCAATTTCCAAAATTATTCGATACTTCCCGACAAGTTGAAGTCCACACTTCAAAATTTTCTTCCAATTTTTAAAAGTTATGACATCTGCCGAAACGATATTGGAGAATACATGAAAAGAATGCCGAAAAGAAGATTTTTTCTAAAAAGATTGAACGTTGTGAAGTAGAGCTTGAAGTCGACCATTGAACATAGAGAACCAATAATTTTAGGCTTTTTTTCTTCAATATGCCAAACTTAGAACGTTGGATTTATACTACAATTTCTTCCACAATTAGAGTGATAAGATTAATTTTGAGGAACTGGAGATGGATACGGACTTTTTTTTTATCTAGCATTAGCCGAAGCGAGCTTGAAGGATTGTAGATTGCCTAAGAAATTTCAATGGTCACAAATTCATCGAAATGACTGAGACTACTTTATAGCTGATGCAAAGAAAAAATTTTTTACCTGATACAGGCTGCTCTGTTTCAAAAAGCATGATAAACGAGAACCTGGATTAATCAAAGAAAAATTTTGTTGTACTTGAATGTTGTGCTTGGGCAGCAAGACGTATTGCTGCTATGACAGTAAGAGTGAAAAATTCACATTAAGTAGCAAGGACTCAAAAAAAGAACGCTAGAAGATCCTGGGGTTAGGCCAATGTCTAAAGACAGAGAAGTTCTTGATGAAGCTATCAAATTAGTGTCAATGAATCGTCGATTCAAAACACCCAAACATTTAGTCGGAACATATGAACAAACTAAGAAAGGACTCAGTTACTTTTACCCGAAAAGGGAAATACTTTGTGATGGAACACATACTAAGCCATTGAACTTGTAAATGTGTTGTATAGACTGTAGTAAAACTCAAAACAATGCAATGATTAAAATTTTTCAAAACTTTTTTCTTCTAATTTTTCACTTCTAAATTAACAGTTTACAGTAAATAGTTTTTTTTTTTTGAAAATTTTTTTTTGCTTTAAAATTTCCGTAGGTTTGAGTTTTTTTTCTTTCAATTTATAATCCATTGGTTCAGAACAAAACTAAAAATCAATATTAATACCTCGATTGATCTTTACTATTACATAGAGAATAGATTTCTCATAAATAAGATAGGTTATAGAATTTGCCAGCGGTTTGAGATGGAAAGATGGTAAATTTCTAAAGTTTTTGGCGCCCGATCTAACTATGCTTTAAGATAGTGAATAGATTTCTCTATGTAATAGTAAAGATCAATCGAGATAATAAGATAGATTTTTTTTATTGTGCTGAACCATTTGAATATAAATTGAACGAAAAAACTGAAACCTACGGAAATTTCAAAGAAAAATAAAATTTTCAGAAAAAAAACTAATTACTGTAAACTATTAATTTAGAAGTGTAAAATTAGAAGAAAAAACTTTTGAATGTTTTTAATCATTGCATTGTTTTGAGTTTTACTACAGTCTATACAACACATTCACAAGTTCAATGGCTTAGTATGTATTCCATCACAAAGTATTTCTCTTTTCGGGTAAAAGTAACTGAGTCCTTTCTTAGTTTGTATATATGTTCCGACTAAATGTTTGGGTGTTTTGAATCGACGATTCGTTGACACTAATGTGATAGCTTCATCAAGAACTTGTCTGTCTTTAGACATTGGCCTAACCCCAGTATCTTCTAGCGTTCTTTTTTTGAGTCCTTGCTACTAATGTGAATTTTTCATTCTTACGGTCATAGCAGCAAAACGTCTTGCTGCACAAGCACAACATTCAAGTACAACAAAATTTGTCTTTGATTAATCCAGGTTCTCGTTTATTATGCTTTTTGAAACAGCGAAGCCTGTATGTGATAAAAAAAGCTTTTCTTTGCATCAGCTATAAAGTCGTCTCAGTCATTTCGATGAATTTGTCACTATTGAAATTTCTTAGGTAATCTACAGTCCTTCAAGCTCGCTTCGGCTAATGCTAGATAAAAAAAGTCCGTATCCATTTCCAGTTTCTCAACTTTTTCTTCTTAATCGCCACGCATGGACTCAGATGACTCAAACCAAACAGTTTTAATACAATTACGAATTTTAACCACTCAGAAGTTGAAAGTACCGATGAATTCCTTGACTCCAAACTCAGTCCCACTAATTCTTGCTTACCACGTTTTCAACCCATAACCGTGTTAAAACTTTTTTTTCCGCTTTCTAGCAGACTGATGCTACCTCTATTATTTCCCCTTTCTCAAGCAATGCACCCGATGAACGAAGCCTTATCAAAGATGACAGTAGTATATGTTGGTGGTGATCAGTGAGGAGGTAGGGGTGTGCTTGGTGACCCTTATGTTTTAAAAGGGGGAAAAAGCATCCAGTCACCCACCTAGGTATTAAGATAGAGAATAGATTTCCCAAAAATTAGATTAGGTTATAGAATTTGCCAGCGGTTTGAGATGGTAAGATGGTAAGTTTCTAAAATTTTTAGCGCCCGATCTAACCATGCTTTAAGATAGTGAATATATTTCTCTATTTTAATACCTAGGTGGGTGACTGGATGCTCTTTTTCCTATTTTAAAACGTAAGGGTCACCAAGCACACCCCCTACCTCCTCCCTTATTACCACCAACATATTTTACTGTCATCTTTGATAAGGCTTCGTACATCGGGTGCATTGCTTGAGAAAGGGGAAATTATAGAGGTAGCATCAGTCTGCGAGAAAGCGGGAAAAAAAGGTTTTAACAGGGCTATGGGTTGAAAACGTGGTAAGAAAGAATTAGTGGGACTGGGTTTGGAGTCAAGGAATTCATCGGTAGTTTCAACTTCTGAGTGGACAAAATTCGTAATTGTCTTAAAACTGTTTGGTTTGAGTCATCTGAGTCCATGCGTGGCAATTAAGAAGAAAATTGGGTGGGGCAAGAGATGAGGTCTGAAACTGTAAGGAGGGTAATCCTGGCGTTAGAGATTAGGTGGATAGGAAAATAAACGGTTGAGGGATCCATCTTGGCGACTCAATGTGGGCTACAAAGGTGATTGTTTTGAAAACGAAAAATTAAGTTTTACGGTTTTTCAACAATTTGTTTGTATGTATCGTCAAAAGTGGTTTTTCGGAGTGCTATATGAGATATAGGGCTACGTTTTTAGTTACTAGTATGTAATATCAACTCGGTGGTCAAAAGTGTTTTTCTGTAAACTTGTGGAATTATTGATATGTGTGGTGCTGTATGTGTAGTATTTGTATTGTCTTTTGGAGTATCAAATAAGTTTGATTTTTGGCGAATACAAAAAAAAACTGTTAGACAGTTTTTTTTATTGAATTCGTTAATTTGTGCCTCAAGAAAATTTTGTGAATTGAAGATGAAAAGATTCTCAAAATTTCTGCGAATAAGTTTCGTGTTACGCTAGCTTGTCTATTGACTTGTGTATGTTTTGCGCATGCGGTATAGATTCTTTTGGTTAGTGAGCGGAGAAATCCAAATGCTACAAAATTAAACATTCCGTTTAATAAGTTCGATCTTTCTAAGATATAGTAGGGCCATCCTAGAAATGCAAAGGAAGTCGGTTTTGATATTTAAAAAACTAAAAATATTGATTGGTGAAATATCCTTTGGGCAATATTTTTCCTCATTTAGGTATTTATGGTCTTCAATGTCTTTTTTTATCCACTGTGGTCTTGTCGGTAGATGCCTGAAAAACCTGCTGTTTCAGCTAGTTTTTGTAGAACTTGATCGATTGATTGTCTTTGGATTGCATCCATTTTAGAGAGAAATTCTTGAAACTGTTTTTGTTCAAATGTGATGTTGTCAATTTGATTTGGAATATATGCTTAATGAAAGTAGATCTATATTTTGGTTGCGAGCTATTGCGCGTATGCTTTCAGGTGAGAATTTCTTTAGAGGTGGCATTGAATCCCGGTATGGAGTCAGAAGAAAAAATTTATCTTCGTTTGGGTTAAGCTGTACGATATTGTGGCTATTTTTAGATCCACATGAGACATATGTATCCCAACAATTTGTTCGGTATGATTGGGTATCTACAGAATCTACTTTGTTTTTATGAAAAATAGGTATGCGTTGGTTGCATCTTTTGTCTTCGAGAACATAAATTATTGAAATTTGCTTCGTAATCTTTGAAGTTATAGCGGTTGCCTGATAAGAGGTATTCTGCTTAAGTTGTTGTACGTAATGCAGAAGCCAGATAGTGTAGTATTTGTCTTCGTTCTAGTTCACATAAATGATGTAGTGTTTCTAGTTCGCAGAGTGATATTTCTTGAAAAATTCTGCCTAATGTGTAGTATAGCTTCAAATCGAAGTGAATTTTGTAATTTATTGCACCAAAATTTAAATTATTATTTAGTGATAGTTCTTGTAATCTAGTACTGTCCTGGTTTTCGGGACAAGTTTTTCCTCCATTGTTTCCATTATTTTCATAAATCGTTGTGATGTAAGATGTAAACCGGGATTTAAGATTTTTCGTCTTCTCTATTTCTGTTTGAGTCGGCCATGTTAAGAATTAGTGTGCCTCTTTTCATGTCAACATTTTTCTCGTATTTGGGCAGAATTTCTGAATACTGTGTTCGGAAAAGTGGTTTGGGGCATTTGCTTGCTACTTCAGTTTCAGAGTAAATTTGAAAACGTGTTAGTTTATTTTCAAAACCATGTATTATTTTTACTTGGGTTTGACCATATTTGGTCTGGGTTTATTTTTCTCAAAAGAGTATGGGCTCTATGAAATATTTTTGTGGAATTTTATCATTCTGGCGTGGATTTTAATGACTTGAAATGTTGTACATGTGTCTTCAGAGAACCAAACTATGGTTGCCTGCTTTCGTGTAGTGAGATTGCAATATCCTTAATCTTTTTACAAGGTAAGCGAATTCCTAGATAAATTGTAGTATCGTCTTTTAAATCTCGTTTTAATTGTACTTTTTTTTAGCAAAAATTTTTAACTAAAAACAATTATTTTTCGGTGGCTGGATTTTTTTTCCAATGTGAGGTATTCAGTTTGTATCATGTGAATCATAAATTGAACGTCTTATTGAATGTTTGTCATGATGAGGAAAATTGCTGTCTAGTTGGATATGACCTTGGTAGTGTTTGAGTTGTGCTTGGTTTGCAGAGTCTCGGAAAACTTTACTAATTTACAATTTTCGTCTTTATTTGTAATTTTTTTGAAAGTTTCAGTTCATTTTTACAATCTTCGGTGTCTAGATGTAATATTCTTTCTATGTTATTTTGGTAAAAACGATTCCTGATTGAGGGTTTTCTTGTTTCGATTTGAAACTCGTGAACAAAGTACTTTCTTTTCAGAGAATTTTTCTGTGACTTTATAACCTGTTAGATTTGCGGCTCGGGCTTTGGAGTAAAGTGTAGCAACTAAAATTGTTGATTCAATATCTTGTGGTTCAAATTCACATTGTGTGGCTTGCTTAATTGCGTATTTAAGTATTGTTTTTTCTTGGTGATCTTCACAACCACGATGTGTAACAAGGAGATCTTGTGGTCCGGTTCGGAGGAAAAGTTCTTGTGATTTATGGGTTCAATAAGTACTAAGAGAGAAAAGGTTTTATTGAGAAAAATATTACAAGATACATATGTACCATAGTCATGAAAAACGATTTCAAAAATTTATATAACCTTTGGTATTTTTTATATCTGTGATTTTTAACTAAATGTTTGGTTGTGATAAATGGAGGGTTAAAGATTTAACGGTGAAATCTGGTTGGTGGAGGCAAAGGTAATGGATGATGTACTGAAGTGTTTATTATTACCGTTTTTTCAAACTTGATAGTAAAGTTTTGGTGTGAAAGTATTTGAATATTATATTCCTGATTGTCTTCATGATTTTCTTCTATATTGTAGCCCGTTCAGTGACCAATTATGGAGTCGATTACTATCAAGGTTTTGTGAAAAAGTTCATGGGCTGCTACAAAGGAGTTACAATCTAAGCCTAAAGTTTAACTTGTACCTTGTAGTTCACGGTTTTTGTCGTCTAGGTGACTTGAAAAGTTTGTTGGAAATGTAGTTGATGATGTTTGACCGGTGGTTGAAGGTGTTGATGGAGCGAGTAGTGTTTCCGATAATGAAAATGAGGTATCTGAAGAAACTTCTGTTGGATCAATCACGATCTACAAGGTGATCCAATTTTCCTGTGTGAAAATGATCCAGAACTCCTAGTAATTGAAACTTCTGGCTGAAAAAAGCAAAGTACAAATGAGAAACAAATTTCAAGAAATTGAAAACAATGTTTATGATCGATCGAAAAGATCATTGAAAAACACAAGGCTAGAACTTCAATTAAAAAACTACAAGTCTTCGGGCATGAAGATGAAAGTGCAATGTGTTGAGGATGGCGAGGAAGATGATATGTCTCCAAAATTCTTGAGAATTAAAAAAGAAAACAGCTGATTGACTTAAAACAGCATTCAGAACGCTATGTTGTACTGTGCCCTTTCAGATTCAATAACGGGAGATAGAATCTGAACCTTCAGAAATGTTATTTGATCCCGTACCTTATATGTGACCGAGAAATTGAACCAACAAAGTTCAAACAGGCAAAGGATTTCATGTTCTTCAAAATTGGAGATGTACAGTTTCGTGATATAATGAAGTTTATGGGAGAAGCAACAACATTGAATTTGTTTCGGAAAGCCTGTAAAGCAAGTGAAACCAAAAACTTTTTTCCTAAGAAAAGTTGGACAGCCAGACAAGCTTGACTGTACGGAATAGCCTTCAAATGAAGCCTTTTTAACTGAGCTGAGAAACAACAATCCCTAGAAAAATATTTCAATGGTTGCCTAATTGATTGTGTTAGTTAATGATTGTGTTGGTTTGTGTTAGTTGATTGTGTTAGTTAATTGTGTTAGTTAATTGATTGTGTTAGTTAATTGATTGTATTAGTTAATGATTGTGTTGGTCATAAAAGTAGGTTGAAAAAGCTACCAATTCAATCAATTCTGCAAACCATTTTCGAAAGTTACTCTTATTTTAAAAGCATCTAGGAACAACACAACTTGTTTGTTTTCACAGAGTTCTTAAGATGGTATAAAAACAAAGATGTTGTTCCTACTCAGGAAAAATTTCAAAAAATGATAAAGTTTTACCGTGATAAGGGAATCAACATGCTGAAACTAGGATGCAGGCTTCCCAATCATTTAAATATCTGCTTACACAAAATGACAAATCACAAATTCTACCCAAAATAAGCAGGTGACAAATTTTTATGTGAGAAAACAGAGAAGAGACTGTTGGTAATCCATCAATAGTTCTTTTTGTTGTCGAAAAGTTGTTGTCGATCCAGTTTGTATTCGTAAATTGTCAAAAGTTTGCAAAACAATTGTAGGAATTGATACTAGCCAATTATATCCATTCTCAATGTGTCAGGAGACGGCGACCGCATTTTATGGGATTTTGACTCTAAAACTGAACAATTCAAGGCGAGAAAAAAAAACTGAAAAAGAAATTTTGAGAACATGGTTATGTCCTTCTATCAAGAATTACGACTAGAATGTAATCATACGAAAAGCATAAGTGCTCAACCGGAAAGCATAAAAAAATTGATTGTTTCCATGTTGATGGCTGATGCGATCATTGTAAAACAGTAATTGAAGCTAAGGGCTGCTACAATCACTTCTGCTCCTGCAAAGAAACCCGTCCATGAAGATATTGAAAAGAAAAATATGAAGCGAGGAATCAATGAGTTGATACGAGAGTATATGAAAGAAAAGCTTTTCATTATTCAAGACACGTGGGATTTGAAACAAATTCTTTGGTTAAGAATTATGTCAGGACAAATTTTATTTATAGAAAGCCTCTGTCTACTGATTCTTTATTTGAACAAATAAAGAACGGATCTCTTTTTGGCAATTTCCAAAATGATTCGATACTTCCCGACAAGTTGAAGTCCACAATTCAAAATTTTCTTCCAATTTTTAAAAGTTATGACATCTGCCGAAACGATATTGGAGAATACATGAAAAAAATGCCGAAAAGAAGATTTTTTCTAAAACGATTGAACGTTGTGAAGTAGAGCTATTGAAGTTGTCCATTGAACACAGAAAACTAATAATTTTAGGCTTTTTGTTTCTTCAGTATGCCAATCTTAGAACGTTGGAGTTATACTACAATTTCTTCCACAAGTAGAGTGATGAGATTAAATTTGAGGAACTGGAGATGAATACCGACTTTTTTTTATCTAGCATTAGCCAAAGCGAGCTTGAAGGATTGTAGATTACCTAAAAAATGTCAATGGACACAAATTCATCGAAATGACTGAGACGACTTTATAGCTGATTCAAAGAAAAGTTTTTTACCACGTACAGGCTGCGCTGTTTTAAAAAGCATGATAAACGAGAATCTGGATTAATCAAAGAAGATAAAAAGAACGCTAGAAGATTCTGGGATTAGGCCAATGTCTAAAGACAGACAAGTTCTTGATGAAGCTATCAATTTGAAGTCAACGAATCGTCGATTCAAAACACCCAAAGGTTTGGTCGGAACATATGAACAAGATAAGAAAGGTTATTAAGGATCAGTTACTTTTACCCGAAAAGGGAAACACTCTGTGTTGGAATACATACTAAGCCATTGAACTTGTAAATGTGTTGTATAGACTGTAGTAAACTCAAAACAATGCAATGATTAAAATTATTCAAAACTTTTTTCTTCTAATTTTACACTTCTAAATTAACAGTTTACAGTAATTAGTTTTTTTTTCTGAAAATTTTTATTTTGTTTTGAAATTTCCGTAGGTTTGAGTTTTTTCTTTCAATTTATATTCAATTGGTTCAGAACATTAGTAAAAATCAATCTTAATACCTCGATTGGTCTTTCCTATTACATAGATAAATCTGTTCACTATCTTAAAGCATGGTTAGATCGGGCGCCAAAAATGTTAGAAACTTACCATCTTACCGTCTCAAACCTCTGGCAAATTCTATAACCTATTCTAATTTATGGGAAATCTGTTCTCTCTCCTAATACATAGGTGGGTGACTGGATGCTCTTTTCCCTATTTCAAAACATAAGGGTCACCAAGCACACCCCTACATCCCCCCTGATCACCTCCAACATTTACTAATGACATCTTTGATAAGGCTTCGTACATCGGGTGCATTGCTTGAGAAAGGGGAAAGAATAGAGGTAGTATCAGTCTGCAAGAAAGTGGAAAAAAAGATTTTAACATGGTTATGGGTCGAAAATGTGGTAAGCAAGAATTAGTGGGACTGGGTTTGGATTCAAGGAATTCATCGGTAGTTTCAACTTCTGAGTGGATAAAGTTCGTAATTGTTTGGTTTGAGTCATCTGAGTCCATGCGTGGTGATTAAGAAGAAAAATTGGATGGGGGAAAAGATGAGGTCTGAAACTGTAATGAGGGAATCCTGGCGTTAGAGATTAGGTGGATAGGAAAATAGACGATTGAGGGATCCACCTTGGCGACTCAATGTGGGCTACAAAGGTGATTGTTTTGAAAACGAAAAATTAAGATTTACGGTTTTTCAACAATATGTTTGTATGTATCGTCAAAAGTGGGTTTTTGGAGTGCTTTATGAGATATAGGGCTACGTTTTTAGTTACTAGTATTTATTATCAACTCGGTGGTCAAAAGTGTTTCACTGTAAACTTGTGGAATTAGTGATATGTGTGGTGCTGTATATGTAGTATTTGTATTGTCTTTTGGAATATCATATAAATTTGATTTTTGGCGAATACAAAAAAAAACTGTTTGACAATTTTTTTATTGAATTCGCTAACTTGTGCGTCAAGAAAATTTTGCGAATTGAAGTAGAAAAGATTCTCAAAGTTTCTGCGAATAAATTTCGTGTTACGCTAGCTTGTCTATCGACTTGTGTATCTATTGCGCATGCGGTATAGATTCCTTTGATTAGTGAGAGGAGAAATCCAAATCCTTGAAAAATTAAACATTGCGCATAATATATTCGATCTTTTTAAAATATAGTAGTGCCATCCTAGAATTGCAAGGGAGTCGGTTTTGATATTTAAAAAACTAAAAATATTGATTGGTGAAATATCCATTGGGTATTATTTTTCCTCATTTAGGTATTTATGGTCTTTAATGTTTTTATTTATCCACTGTGGTCTTGTCGCTAGATGCCTGAAAAACCTGCTGTTTCAGCTAGTTTTTGTAGAACTTGATCGATTGATTGTCTTTGGATTGCATCCATTTTAGAGAGAAATTCTTGAAACTGTTTTTGTTCAAATGTGATGTTGTCAATTTGATTTGGAATATATGCCTTTTGAAAGTAGATCTATATTTTGGTTGCGAGCTATTGCGCGTATGCTTTCAGGTGAGAATTTCTTTAGAGGTGGCATTGAATCCCGGTATGGAGTCAGAAGAAAAAATTTATCTTCGTTTGGTTTAAGCTGTACTATATTGTGGCTATTCTTAGATCCACATGAGACAGATGTATCCCAAAAATTAAGAATACTATTACAAGATGCATATGTACCATAGTCTTGAAAAAGGATTACAAAATTTATATAACCTTTGGTCTTTTTTCTATCTGTGATATTTAACTAAAATTTCAGTTGTGATAAATGGAGGGGTAAAGATTGAACGGTGATATGTGGTTGGTGGAGGCAAAGGTAATGGATGATGTACTAAAGTGTTTATTTTTACCGTTTTACAAATTTGATAGTAAAGTTTTGGTGTGAAAGTATTTGAATATTATGTTCTTGAATGTCTTTATGAATATCGTCTATTTTGTAGCCCGTTCAGTGACCAATTATGGAGTCGATTACTATCAAGGTTTTGGAAAAAGTGCATGGGCTGCTACAAAGGAGTTACAACCTGAGCCTAAAGTTTAACTTGTACCTTGTAGTTCACGGTATTTGTCGTCTAAGTGACTTGGAAAGTTTGTGGGAAATGTAGTTGATGATGTTTGACCGGTGGTTGAAGGTGTTGATGGAGCGAGTAGTGTTTCCGATAATGAAAATGAGGTATCCGAAGAAACTTCTGTTGGATCAATCGCGATTGGGTTCACCTTGTAGAAATGTTTGGGCCATCCAATGTGGAAGTCTTTGTGATGGAGTGGGGATTTTCACACATTTGTTCAGAATGAAAGGATTTTCGCAAATTTGTTCAGAATTAGGCGGTGCACCTAAATAATCAGGCAAAGTGGGAAATGAATTGAACTGGTGAATAGTACTTTCTTTTGTACTATGAGAAAGTTCTGAAGGGGATGATGATGGTGATGAGAGGATATTAAATTGATCTCTTGGTGTTGTTCAGTTGCTATTGCGTCGGTAGTGAATAATTTGACTATCAATTGTAGTTGTAAGGTTATGGTTTTGGCTTAAAGAACTTTTTCTGTTTATGTCTTGTTGTATTGAGGGGTAAATATTGTATGTTGGTTCGTATTGTTGTTCACTTAGGGGTGACTGATGGATGGCTGGTATCAGTTCTTCTGAAAAAATTGCGTGTCTTTCTTCAAAGGTTTAGGGTTTTCAATATGTGATATACAAGTAAATGACTGGCGTTGATTTTTTTCTGAACGTAGGTGATGTTGGGGGGTCTCGGGATGGATTGGTAGGCGGGGAATCTTTAATAGGATTCGGTTTACCAACTTTGAATTTTACTCTAAATAATTTTGCGTTAACGGACTTTGTGTTCTTTAGTATTCTTCTGCAAAAATGATCATTAAAACTGTTGCTAGTACACTAGCAGTTATTCCTTTCTTTAAATTTTTGTAAACTGTCAGATCTAGAGAAGGCATTAAGGTGAAAAATGTTGCAAAAAAATGTCCTTTCTACTTAGAAAGCTTCAAATCTTGGAAACTGTTCAGTATTGTAGCTGATTAAGTGGTCAAGGATTTTGGAGAGAGAAATATACGTTTGGATAGGGAATAGAAGTTTGAATTGGTACTAATGATAAGAAAAAAGAGGATTACGAATTGTAAAAAATCGGTTATGAAAAAACTCAAAGTTGAAAAATTGTGAAATATGGAAAGAAAGTTTGAAAAGATAATTTTAATATAGTTTTCTCTATAGAGTCTGATAGAAGCATTTGAAAAGTTATCTGATTTGTCGAATTTATTTTGCGGAATTGAAAATGAGATGGGTCAGATATTTTATTAATTTTGACAAGTGGGCTGGGTATAAAGGTTTTTTGGTGAAGGAAAATCTGGGTATTTGAGTATTAACTTCTAATTCTTGTTTTTATTTGTGCGATGATTAGGGAGATTTGGGAGGTAGAATGTCTTTAGGCTAAGTGATCAGGTTGAATTTTTTCTTAAGGTTAATTTAATATTTTGCTTGTGGTGATTTTTGGGATAGAAATTGAGAAAAAATTTCTGATTTTTGTAATGATTGATAGAAGATGGCTTTATTAACTTTTATACGACAAGTTGTCAAATATGAGGGCAGTGCTTATTTTTGCCCTAGAAGTCTTAGAGTTAGAATTATAGATTTAGTTCAAGTCGGAGATATATCGGCTAATACTAGCGGCGGTGTTCGCATAAGAAGTGATATGATATCAATTGATTTGATTGGTGGGTTTTGAACTAGTTTAGTTCGTAAAAAAGTGGCTATGTGTTTCGAGAGTTCTTTTTAGATGAATATGAAACACATCGGTGTTGATGCAAAATCAGAGGGCTGATGGAATTCTACGTTCTATAAATTTTTAGATTGTGGAATGCTCACGTTGTAATCTTTTCTCGGATGAATTCTAAGTCAAGGTAATTGGCAACTTTTTCTTGCAGTTCACTAATTCTTCTTTATTTTGAACTTTTTGTGTCGGAGACTTTTCCGCTTTCGGGTAGTTGTGGCAAATGGTTAGAGTTTGTTACTTTTTTTATCATTATTTTCTTTTGTTTTGTCAACAATGTGTAGTCCTGTAAAGGAGTATAACTGCGTTAGTTCACGAAGAGCGATTTAGTTCAGATAGTAAGGTAAAACAATGTTTTTATGCTGTACTAATTCTTTTTTATTGTAGTCTATCAGATTATATGTGACGTCTGTATGTTCTTCTATAATCTAATAGGGTATTTTTTGAATATGTTGTAGTTTTTCTCAGACTCCTTTTAGAATAATCAAGTTTGGAATTTAAAAAATGTTCCTAATTTTAGGTTTGATGCTAGCCTAAAGAGTGATTTTTTTGAGGTTAAATAATATATATTTGTGAAAAACTTCTTGCCATTTTTTGATTGATTTCTTTGTGTTTTTCACCTCTGCTTAAAACCCATTGCATGTGGGTTCCAGAGTCAAGTTTTAAAATTTGTGGTTGGTGAAAATGATCTTCGTCATGAGTGTGAAGTGGTAAATTGTGACAAATTTAATCTTTATTTCGTCGGCAATATTTTTTTGCGTTTTTTGATGAGCTTGCTGTAAAGATTTTACGCTTGCGTCGTTTTTGGTTAAAAACCATTTCATATGGTGATAGTCCAAATGTTGTGGCGATCTGATGATTATATGCTAATGGGATTAATTTTACATCTTGAGCATCTCTTGAGAGTTTTTTTGAGTGTTTCCTTTTATTATACATCGAAGGTTTTCTAGTAGAGAGCAAATCATGACTTCAACTAGTTTGTGTGTCCGTGGGGCATGTGATGTTCAAGGCTTATGTTTTATATTGTAAAGATGACATAAGGTAACTATTTTGTTGTTTGTGAATTCTGTTCCATTATCTTGACAGAAACTTCAGGTAGTCCAAATTTGCTGTCCAGTGGTCGTAAAGTGTTGTGCATGCATGATAAGCGTTGCAATTTGGTACAAGGTTGAGTGCTAAATAATGTGTAAACGCATCTACTATTACCATTGTATACGACTTTCCTTCAGAGGAGGTGGTTATGAGTCCTTTTGTATCAAGTGAGGTTCTATGGCTAAAAAATTACTTTGTCCCCTAAAGTCCTGTTTTACTGCTATTTGCCTTTGGTATAAAAAGGGTTTGCTGAACTGGTATGAAATACAGTCCTTGCAAAGTCTTTTTATCCAAATTGGTGCGTTTGAAAATTAGAATTTTTGAGTGAAATTTATTTGAATATGTTTTTTTCTGATCCTATATGTCTTTTTGTTTTCAAAGAACGTGAAATGTGAAATGCGAATAACGTTAGACTTAGTTGTAAAGAGAATACTTTCAACTCTATATAATGGTATTCTAAGATGTCAATGTTTTCAATTATTGTGCTATGATTAAATTTTCGGAAAAATAGTTGTAAGTGTTTAATTTCTAACACTGTGATGCTGGCTTTAAGGGGTTTTGTTTTGTTTTTGTTCCAAGACTTGAGTTGTCCTATAACAGGGTCAAGGTATTAAAGTTTCTGTAATAACTGAAGTGTTAATTTTGCTGTGCCAGGGAAAAAGTAATTTGAATTTCGTTCTTTGATAGTGATATATTATCTAAAGTGTCTTTTAAAAGAAATATTTTACTGATTGCATATTTTTGGCTTGATTCGTGAGAGCCTGAAAAGTGTATTATATCCATTCGGTCTTTTTTCCTATTAATGGAAATGGTTTACTTCGTTGTCATTTTTTTGGAAAGGTCCGGTTTTTTGGTAAATTAGAAAATTTAATTAAAGTTAATGGAAGGCTATATACTCTATGATTAGGATTAGATTTTTGTGTAAATACAAAAATATTGAGTTTATGATCTGTGAACAAAACTATTGGATGCTTTGACCCAAGAATTGAAAATTCAGATTCTGTTAACCTATATATGATGGCTGTACACACTCATTAAGAGTGTGGAGATTCTTATTTCTGGTTGTGTAGAAACTAGTGAGTTTGCTGAAATTAGATTTATTTTGTTGGTGCCCTGGTATGATTGCAAAAGAGCTGCAATAATTCTAAAATTGGAGTCATCGCACATAGCGTAAAATGGCTGGTTTGAGTGTGGATTTTTATTTGAAATTAATTTTGTGAGAAGGCTTTTAAACGCATCGAAGCGTTTTTGATGTTCTAATGTCTATTCAAAAACGTTTTGTTGTCTGAGAATGTTATAGAGGGATGTGAGATATAATTTCATTCTATAAATGTAATTACTTAAAAAGTTTAGCAGTCCCAGATATTCTTGGATTTTTTTTGGATGATGGTTGCAGTTTTTAAATTGAGTTTGTTCGGGATTTCAAGGATTTTATTGTGGTTTCTTTGATAATACGTCCAAGGAATTTTACACGAGTGAGAAAAATTGTGATTTACCAATAGCTGTTTTCATTTTTTTAAATGAGATTTGGTGGTTTTTATTTAAAACTTGGAACATTTCTTGTTTTTTTTTGTGATAGATGAGAAAATTAATCAAAAATTTAATTGCGTGTTTACTTGATGGTCTAAAAACTCAATAGTATAAAAATTTTACACATAATGGCGGAAAAAATGCTGGTCCTATAGATATGCCGTGAAACAGTGAAATAAATTTCTATTGTTGGATTTCAATAACAACTTGTCTCAAGCGACCTGATTTTTCATCTAGTGACATTTGGTTGTATGCACTATTCATATCTGCGGGGCTTTAAGAGTAATCATGTGTTTTTGTGAGTATTACTTGTATTGGTTCTATGGGCCAATTGCATTTTGATTCAGGAATTAAAGAGTTTAAATATCATGCATGCAAAACAGTTTTAAGTGATTCTCCTTCAGCGACAAAAAGTATCTGGATTTCTAAATGTATTTACTTAGGTTTGTTTTTCTTTGTTTAATGGTGAGATAATTTCGCAACAGCAACTCTATTTTGTCTTGTAAGTGTATTGGAACTTTACTTGCGCGTTCTTTTTTCGAAAACTGAGTCGGATTTAGGTGGAAGGTATAGTGTTGAATGTATTTTGATGTGGTATAAACTATGAGATATTTTAAAAATAAGTCTGCTGATTGTTCAAATTCTTGCTGATTAATTTGAGAATGTTGAAAATCAAACATTATCAAAAAATGTTGTGTTCAATGGTTTATTTTGAGTTTTGGAAAGTTGGTTTAAAACAAGTGCTTTTTATGAAATAACGTTGTTTTGTTTTGAGTCAGTTTAAGTATTAATAATAGATGATTCTTCATTGGAGATTGTTGATGGACAAAAATTTAATAGTTTTAAAGAAATATTTTCCTGTATAGAACATATTTCTGCGTTTGTTTCGCAATATCCTAACAGTTCTCAAGGAAATATAATTTTCTATGGCAAATTCCTAAATACGTGTAGTGCTATTGTGTCTGTGTTTGTGTTTTTAGCTGATTTTACAGATGAAATTAATACTCTACAAGTTTATGAACTGGTTTGAATTCAAGGTCAGATATATATATATATAGTTTTTGTGTACTCTGATTGTTGTTATATTGATGAACTTGGTTGATGGCAAATCTTATGCATGTCCTGATAGTGGTTTTAAATGTCTTCCTTGTTGAAGATATGTAGGGCGAAACTTGGAAACAAAATGGAGGTTGTTGGTTTAATCTTTGAAAAAAAGGTTAGAGATGTTTTTTTGAGTTAAGTATAATTGTTTTTCATTTGTAAGTTGCCGTTTAATTGTTTAATAAATGGTAATAAAGGTTGCAAATTGTGTAATAAATGGTATTCCAATTATCTTGTGTTAAATGTCTGTTATATGGAGTCTTTGTTTGAAGGGTTTTGGCAGAAGATTTTTTTGTTCCATTTTCGAGTTGGTATAAGTGATAATTAAATCTTTCCATAGTTTGTTAAATTTGTGCCTTGTGCAGTGGCTTATTTACTGGAAGTTTTATAAAGTAAATAATTTGGGTGTAGATTGTGAATCTTATTCCATGTAGGAATATTGATAATGTTTGACTCTGCGCTGGAAATGATTTAAAAATCTATTTTGAAGATCTGTTGTTGAAATTTTTTTTGAATTTCTAAAGGAGTGGGATTGTCCAAATTTTTGCTTTAGTTGGTGAGATGTTATTTGTTGTATTTTGGTATATATTATTCATATTTGAGTTATATTCGATGATATGAGGTGTGTAATTTAAGTTATTTCGATTTTTGATCTTTTGTTGACTCTTGAAGTCTTAAGTTGAAAAAATCATTTTAGTAATAAATCGATTAAATTGATGTTTCGTACACTTTAGTTTGATTAAATTGATGTTTCGTAATAAAAGTATTTCTTTTTTCACTTTTGTCATCTGTGCTTTCACAGTATTTGTCGTTTAGTTGAAGTTCTGAAGCTTCCGTATTGTCAATACCTGGTTGTCTGGGATTGATTCATTTGTACGTTGTGCATGACTTATTTGTCTTTGATAATTTGGTATAGTAATTATGTAGTTTTGATTTTTCTGATTTGAATATTGTGAGTTATTCCGGTACGGTAACTGAGATAAGTTTATTGATCTGTTTGATAGTTGTTGTTTATTAATCGATCGCGGTTATTTGAAGTATTTCTTGATCGATCGATGTAATAGTAGCAATTCCGGTAGTTTGAATGTGAGCAATTTCTAATATAGTTTGATTAGTTAGTTTTAATGGAATTGTTAAAGTAATTGTTTCTGTACTATTTGTTTTGTCTATTTGATCTGTTATATCGGTTTTATGAATAGTTTTGTGAATTTTGTCTCTCTGGTGGTCTTCCGCCAAAAATATTAGAATGAAGTATAAAGGGATGTTGAATTGTTATTACTATAGCTAGTTGGGATTATTTTCCTGAGCTGTTTTTGCTTTAAATCTTTTTGTTTCGTAAACTCTGTTCGTTGTTCATGTATTCATCGAAAAACTTGATTGGTTTTTCGGTTTTTTGTTTTTTTTTGTTCCATTTTTGAGTTGGTATAAGTGATAATTGAATCTTTCCATAGTTTGTTAAACTTGTGCCTTGTGCAGTGGCTAGTTTACTGGAAGTTTTAGAAAGTAAATAATTTGGGTGTAGATTGTAAATCTTATTCCATGTAGGAATATTGATAATGTTTGACTCTGCGCTAGAATTGATTTAAAAATCCATTTCAAGATCTGGTGTTGAATTTTTTTTTTGATTTTATAAAGGAGTGGGATTTTCCAAATTTTTGCTTCAGTTGGTGAGATGTTATTTGTTGTATTTTGGTATATATTATTCATATTTGAGTTATATTCGATGATATGAGGTGTGTAATTTAAGTTATTTCGATTTTTGATCTTTTGTTGACTCTTGAAGTCTTAAGTTGGAAAAATCATTTTGGTAAAAAATCGATTAAATTGATGTTTCGTACACTTTACTTTGATTAAATTGATGTTTCGTAATAAAAAAATTCTCTTTCACTTTTGTCATTTGTGCTTTCACAGTATTTGTCGTTTAGTTGAAGTTCTGAAGCTTCCGTATTGTCAATACCTGGGGGTCTGGGATTGATTCATTTGTACGTTGTGCATGACTTATTTGTCATTGATATTTTGGTATACTATTCATATTGTTTTGATTTTTCTGATTTGAATATTGTGAGTTATTCCGGTACGGTGACTGAGAAAATTTTATTGATCTGTTTTGATAGTTGTTGTTTATTAATCAATCGAGGTTATTTGAAGTATTTCTTGATCGATCGATGTAATAGTAGCAATTCCGGTAGTTTGAATGTGAGCAATTTCTAATATAGTTTGATTAGTTAGTTTTAATGGAATTGTTAAAGTAATTGTTTCTGTACTATTTGTTTTGTCTATTTGATCTGTTATATCGGTTTTATGAATAGTTTTGTGAATTTTGTCTCTCTGGTGGTCTTCCGCAAAAAATATTAGAATAAAGTATAAGGGGATTTTGAATTGTTATTACTATAGCTAGTTGGGATTATTTTCCTGAGCTATTTTTGCTTTAAATGTTTTTGTTTCGTAAACTCTCTTCGTTGTTCATGTATTCATCGAAAGACTTATTTGGTTTTTTGTATTTTGGTGGAATATTTGAGTTATCTTGTTTTTTTTGCATTCAGCAATTCTATGTCCGAATCTGCAGCATTAGTTACAACATTTTTGAATGAAGGTTTGACTTTAAAGTTTATGTTCTTTTCATACACATTCAGAATTTGGGTAATTTTTTTTGCTAGTTTGTAGTCGGAGTCCTAAATGTTTTTTTAAAATCTGTGAAGTTGTTGTTTGAACATTATTTAGGTATTGTATTTTTAAATTTTTTTGTTTCTTCTAGTTTCACTGTAATTTCAGCTTCTTCTAACTTATCTACTAGTTTTTGGAAATCTATATCGGGTTCTCAGACTGATGATGGGTGTGATGCTCTCTTTTTTATTGCAACTTTTCTCAAATGTGGTGTTAAGGTCATCGGTAGGATTTCTTTAGTTTTCATGTGTGTTAAGAGAATAGGCTTTTCGCACTAAAGTTTCAATTCATACAGCAAGTTGTATTTTGCTTCAATCGGAACTCTACGAATTCATTGCATAAATTTCTTTGATGTTGTTTGTTTCGTTCCGAGTCGAACATTTCTGAAAACTCTTGTGTAAATTGATTTCTTTCGGAATTAGTTTCTATTGGTAAAACCGAACGCCATTTTGGTGCTGCGCCATCGAGTAAAATTTGAATCCAATTTTGATGAAGTGGTGTGTTTATACAATCTGGACCTATGTTAAAGATTAAGTTAGCTGTAACAGCCTTTCAGTAGTGATCTACTGAGTTTTCAGGATCTGTTCCTGTAAATGCCATGAGTGCTTTCTTTGATGTTATCGATGATCAACCCAAAAAGTGTGAACATGATGTCATTTGGAATGATTCTCGTGTGTTAGGTATTTGTTTAAATTTTGTAATCCATTTTTTTTTTATTTCTAGTTGTTTTAAATAATAGGCTATTGGGATTTCATTTCTCATGGACTCGGGTTGTTAAAATTGAGTAATTGTGTAGTTGTGCAGTTGTACGTTTTTATAGAGTTGTGCCAAATTTTTTTGATCAGAAGGTTATTATTTTATTTGCCTTGGTTGATGAGAGTTCATTAAATTCAAAAAAATCTGATTGAAAAGTATCATCTGGTTGATCTATATTATTCCAGTGATTTCTTTGCTGATAATTATTATGTTAAAGTTGCTTTTGATGGATGTAATCTTTATTGAAAAAATGGATAATTTTCAATTCGATCTGTCTGAGGTTTTTTTATCTGTGACATTCGACCAGAATGGATCAAAATGCAGATTCAGCATATTCGAATTTTTAGCAGTGAACCTTCCGAATTGGCGATTTTGAAGGAATAAGAGCGTTATTGGAACGATTGGCCAAACGGTGAGGGCTAGAATATTCTGGTATTTTAAATTTTAAAAATTCGAATTATGACGTCATATTTCTGAGAAACGTCAGAAACGGCCATTTTGGGCAGAAAGTCGAAGAAAAACACAACAACGATAGTTGCGCTGACGATAACAACGGAAATTGTGAGTGAGAAACAACAACAGATTGCAGGAATAGCAGAGAACGTTCCGAGTTGCAACTATTGCGCCGCTACAATAGTTGCAAGGCCGTTGCGAACAACGGTGAAGGGTGGAAAACCAGCCTTCCGGAAGGAAGATAAGAGCCTTATTTCCCCGGATTCAGGAATCCGGAGGGGTCTCGGGACTGAAACTCTTATCGACTTATATAAACTCTTAGCTTCCCTGTCATGTCCTGATTTGAATTTAATTAACATCTGAATTCATTCTACTAAGATGAGAAGCTAGGAGTTGGGGGAAAGGGTTGATCCATCTTCGATGGAGATGATGATTTTTATCTACTGAACAAAAACAATAATGATTCAATAAGTAGTAGTAGCCCTGTTTTTAGGAGTGACCTCGTGGTCTGGGGATACTGAGACCCAGCCATGAGCTCACTATTTCTGAATGTATTTAAGTTAATTTGAATGTTTTGACCGAAGCCGAAAGCAGTAACGTTTTTTGTCGAACCGATGTTAGAAAGACCACCGAAAGTACTGGCTTGGTAGAGACAGTGAAAAGCATGTAGAGCTCTGTTTATACGTTGGCCAGTCGTCTTAGAAACTAGCTCTATTTTCCGTCGATATGTATCTTCCGGGCGAATGTTACATAGATGTTTTTATGGCGCTCCTGGGTGTTAGTCTTTTTTAACATCATGACCGGCAGAACCGTTAACGAGCATTCCGCGCCGAGCGGATGCTCCCATTAACGCCCTTAATAGGCCTAAACCGCCGGGGCGGAAGGGTAGTTCGGAACGCGGAAGCCTTCCGGATTACCGTGAAAAGCTTTTTAACCTAGTTAAGACCGAAAATTCACGAATCAGGAAGGGTGGGGGGATCGGCCATTCCCTCGTTCCCTGAGAGGTTTGTGACCAAAAACACCTAATGATATATATAAAACCAAACAAAAAGCAGTATAGTACCCAAGAAAAACTAAAAACATAAAAAATAACCGAAAAAACCAAAAACAGTAAAAAAGTAAAAAATCAGTAGAAATCATCCCCCAGACAAGATGTGATCCGACCCTCCCGTTTGTTGTTGATTGATATATTGTTGTTACAGGCATTTATATCAGTCAGGATTGTTACGATCAATTTTGTAGCCCGTTTAAGAGGCTTGTACTGTAGGGTTATTTGAGCATTTAAGCACGTTAATGATAAATTGCGATCAATCCGGAAGGGTCAGCCGATTTGCGCTCAATTCGGAAGGGTCTTGGGAGAAGACTGATCCGGCAAGCAGTACAAGGAGCAACAAGAAGGGGCTCAACGACAACAAAAATCGACTGTTGGGTATCGTTAACAAGTTTTGTATCCCTTTTGGTACAAAAATTAAGATAGTAATCTGTGGGGGGCTCGACAGTGCTGCACTGTAGTGACCCTTCATCGAACTGCGAATATCCGAGTTAAGCACCTTAATTCGGATATTAAACAAACCCGGAGGGGTATAGTATTACTAATATTCTTACTTATATAGCCTATATTAATACTCCTATATCGTTTTTCAGTGAAAAACACAGAAAGCAGACCGGTTTTTAGGGTCAAAATAGCGATATTTTGATCCCCCACAAGTCGCGATTTTTGAGGTATCGATATTTTTTGAAACGGAAAAAAGCGCTAAATTAGTGTGTTACATCGTAACTGCACTACTATAATAGATAGAACCGGTTAAATTCAGTTCGGAAGTGGTTGGAACTATTTTGGTACCAAAAACCGAATTTTCGCGATTTTTGATAGTACGAAACACTATAAAATCAGAAAATTTTTTGAAATTTTTGAGTTAGAACAGTAAAAATAGTTGTTCGGACAACGTCCACTAGTGAATCTACGAGTTTTAAAACCCGCTACCCGAAAGCTTTCCGGGTTGCAGAGAAATCGAACTTAACGTGTTTGATTTGGTGGATTCAGCAATCCGGAGGGGTCTAGGTAGCATAGTTTTTCGCAAATTTTTTCAACTAAAGCGTTTTAGATCGGGTCTTTTGCATTTGAACTAGAAGATTATAGGCCTTCTGAGCTCGGATCAAAAATTTTGAGGTCGAAAAGAACAGAATTGCGGAAAAAGTTAGGCGGAACCTATAAGAGACAAATTTTTTGACTTTAGAAATAAGACGTTTTGGTTAATAACTTTGAAACTACTGGGCATATCGAGTTGATCTTGGTATCAATCGATCAGAAATTAGCTGAGCTTACTGATAGGGTCAAAAGTTTTTCAAAAAGGTAAGCGTGAATATTTTTTGAGATTGTTTTTAGCAAATTCACCAATTTGGAGTGTAGACCCTTCACGTTTTATAAATTTTTTTAGAAAAGCCCTCACACCCCTACCAAAAGGTAACAGCGGTTGAATAGAGTAACTTTAGGCTGTTCTAGACGAAAAGGGAAGGCTAAAGGCACAAGAAAACCGTAATTGAGCCGAAGTTGGGCTAGCGATAAGACCCTTCACCGTTAGCGTGAATTGTCAAATAAGAGGCTTAACTTCAATCCGGAAGGGTCTAGGAAAGCAGTAAATACCCTTCCTAGTTATTTGAAAAAACAAAATCGCATCGGAGAACGTATCCGGAGGGGTATAGGTTGAAAGAAGGAAATCTCCGAAAAGCTACTATTATAAACCAGAGGGCTCCCAATCCGGAGGGGTCTTATATTTGCTAATTCGGACGGGTCCCAATCCGGAGGGGTCTTATATTTGCTAATTCGGAGGGGTCCCAATCCGGAGGGGTCTTATATTTGCTAATTCGGAGGGGTCCCAATCCGGAGGGGTCTTATATCTACTAACTCAGAGGGGTCCCAATCCGGAGGGCTCTAAATTTTGTTAGTCCGGAAGGGTCCCATATATTTTTTTTTCCAATCCGGAGGGGTATTATTTTATTAAAAGACTTAGATAAACGGAAGAAAGACTAAAGTGAGAGGTATTAGGTTATTAGCAGACAGGCTAGGAATCAGTGACTGCACTGGTAACTTGCTTTTCAATAAAAACCAGACCAAAACAAAACAGGTCCGAACTCGGATATTCGCGACACTAAGTCTAAACTAAAGAGGGCGTAATTCGTTAGTGTGGATTGACACCCAATTCAGTTTGTGAAAAGTGACTGCCCTGAGGATTTTAGTAGGTCTAGCTCGGGCAGTCCGAAGGCAGATAATTAACACAGTACTCGGTGGGTGCAATAGACGCCCACTTGAGAAAATTACTGCCTTCAAAGTTTTGTCTGTTTGGTGCAGCACCGAGCAGGGAAAGCTTTTTCTTTAAAATATAAGTTCGACTATTGTACTGCGACCAACTAAAAGTACAATACACATACGTTTTTTATAGAGGTATTCATATTCTGTCATTATATATATTTTTTTGTTTTTGATTTTAAATCAACATAAACTGTGTTTGATTGGGTAGTGAGTACTTTATCTTTTAAATTGACTGATAACATCATATTGTGCTAGTACTGAAATCTTACGACCGATAATCGGTTAGTGTGAATAAATTGTATACAAACTGTACTCTGATAACATGCAGGGATTCGTGGTCACTATTTAATAGAATCTTGTGAAATTTATTGTGTTGTGTCATTATTGTTGGTAGTCAAACTATAAGGTCACTAGCAATCGAATTGAATGTATAGGCATTAGGAAGTGACAGATTGAGAATGAGTCTAGACAAGTCAAGGATACCTAAGCGAGGTGATAGCTCTAGGAAATTCATACCTAAAAAGCAAAGAAAAACAATGACCGACCCTTTTGTGGATCGTATCAAAATTTGCCCGGACCGACAAAGGGGAGACGGTTTCAGGCAGAATGGTTAAAACAAGGAGTCAGAAGACCTCAGAAGAGCGAAAAGAACTGTTAGAAGTGGAGGTCAATACGGACCATGCCATGAACGAGAACCAGGAAGTACATGGACTGGAAGGGAGAGGCAGAAGGCTGGCGAGTGAATCTACTCCGGTAGAACAAGGCCATGATTTTGCCACTTCCACCGGGACGTTGGATCGAGAAGAGATGTCGGAACTGTCCGACATCTCAACTGAAATAGCGGCAACTAGAAGATCTCCAACAGACAACACTATGATGGCAGGCGGGACTGAGAAACAAACAACGTCATCATCGTTCTCAGAAAGAATGAGGAACACCTTAGGAAACATCATTCCATTCAACATGGGAGGGGGCGCAGGAAATGAAGGTGAATCCCAGGAGGAGGAGGACGAAGAAGAGCAAGTGGATTTTGGATCTCAAGTCAGCCTCAATAGTTCGACCCAGGAGAATGAGGCATACGTCGAAAGAGAGACTGGAACCATGGACAAATTTGGTGTGGTGAGAACGATAAGCAAAGAGGTAAACACACCGGGCCAGTCGAGCGGCTTCGCGATTATGACAACTTCAGAGCCGCAAACTGGGGAGAGTAGAAACAGAGGGCTAGGCAATGCATTGGCGGATCCTGAGGTGGATAATGAAAAGACGTCGAGGCAGAGAGTCAAGGCCCGAATCTCGACCAGCACGAAGCTACCTGGGACCGACAGGGTTACACCGCCACTAGTGACGCCACTTGTGGATAACGGGGCAGCACTAGAAGAAACCTTGAACAACATAGTGGACAGTTTAGGAGAACAAAATGAACAGATGTCCATAAGAATGAGTGGGCTAGAAAGAGCAGTTCACATTGAAAGAGAAAGTCTGCGGGAAGAAATAAACCGCAATAGACAAGAAGTTGGTAGGAGCGAAAAACGCTTGAAAGAAATGACGGACGAGCATATAGCGAAGAACTTGTCGCGAATGACAAGAGTTACGCTCAAGAGACGACATGGAGAAGTTGAGAATTCAGCAAGAGCAGTCTCTTGGGACTCTTGACACAAAGATAGACGCGATGATGGAGAGGCGAACTCAGGCTATCATGGACAAGTTGGACGGGCTACTAAGCAGCAAGAGTGGACCAAAAGAAGGGGAACCGAACTCGGGAGGTCCCAGCAGGGAGCCGAAGGTGAACTTCAATGACCATCAAAAGAGGAGGACATATGGATCCACTAGAGACAGGGGCAGTTCAACAGGCTATGCCACAAGGGATAATAGAACATGGGACCCGAACAGTAGAGCAAGTTCAACGGGGAACAGACAGACCTCTAATGAACGACCAACGCAAGGCACACATGCGACTGGGAGAAGTGATTCCGGTAACAGAGGGCATGCAAGCCCGGGGAGGAGTCATGTGGGCCAAGGGGGAAACACTCACGGCGATTCGGATTGCAGGGATGCTCCGCATACAGAGCCTTTGACAAGGTGTGAGGACACTCAGGCGGGACACTCAAGGGATGCTACGGCAATGGTCACAGCCTTTGAACCCCTAAACAGGTCTTTGGAGACATTCCTTACAAGGTTATCCAGAACCAATGAACGCAGTGAGAAGACCAGAAGAGTCTTTAAGAAACCAAGATGCTATAAAGACGAATCTGATGGCTGTATTGACACCTGGATAGAGGTGATGAAGCTGCATTTCGAGGAAGAGGACTTGTCGGAGAGACAGGAATGCAGTGCGCTCACCAGTAATTTGGAAGGGACAGCCCTGAACTGTGTCATGGCCAAGAAGCAATATCAGCGTGACACAGCCGAGAAAATCTTCAAAATCTTGTTAAACCGTTTTGGATCAGGGGTGCAGGGGCACCAAGCAATGATGCGCTTCGAGAAACGGAGACAACGGGAAGATGAAACGATAGACAAGTTTCTAGACGACTTGGAAATGCTGAGAAGACGCAGCCAACCGGATGAGTCAAACCGAAGGATGAACCTGGCAGTAGCCTCAAAATTCATCGATGGTGTGAAGAATGATGAACTTCGAACAATGCTAGCAACGCATTACACACCACTATCAACGAATGCGCCAACACCAGAGGAGTTGAGGCTCAAGTCAAAAGAGTATCTTTTGTTGAAACCTCCTTCGAGATCTGAATACTACAAGAACAATTATGGCAATTTTAACAACGGACCAGCAAACCAAGGGAACAATTGGTACAAATCGAGGGATGATATGGACAAGAGACGCTCTTGTGCCAATTGCAGTTCAACGGACCATCATGTGTCGGCATGCCCAACTTACAAACAAGGCATGAAGGCAAAAGGCTTTAGCCTCGAGGACGAAGATGCGTCAGAATTGGACCATTAGGATTTCATGAGAGGAGTAATTGCAAAATTTGGCCCAAGGTGTTTCTTTTGCAACTTGGAAGGTCATTTTAAATCAGATTGTCCGCATGAAGAAGCTTTGTCAGGAGTGAAAGCCAGCAAGGCTCGCCTGTTGAGTGAAGCGGAGGCACGCAGAAAAGATAAACCTCATAAACTGGCGGCGAAGAAAATGCAGACGGTAACTGAAGAGACACGTGAACCGGAACCAGCAACTGCGGCCGATGACTTCAAGATCGGTTATAGGACAGCCGCGAGGGATGCTCTAAATAGAATGCAGCAGGAACTTGTGACGAAGGAGATCGAACAAAAAGTGAAACTTGAACTGGAGAATGAGAAACTACAGGAGCAACTGAATACCTTCGAAGCAACGGAGTTCGAAGAAACTAAAGCACCAAGCATTTTGAGCATGAAACTTAATGTGATCTCCGGTCAGAGGTTCGGCATGGTGCCACAAGGAAGCAAAATACAGTCGATAATCTCAGTGGCCGGACATCAGGTAATCAGAAACCTGAGTGAACCATCCGAGTTCACTTTGATGCATTTGGACACATATGCGGATTATCTGAGGCTGGTGGAGCCACGCACTGAGTCGAGAGCTGTGCGAGCACTACTAACAACGGGTGGCCCTTGCATGAAAAAACTTCATGGACGCTACCTAGAGGTCTATGGGCCGTATCAAGTGATGCTGAACGTGGATGGAATCAGTATCTACACCAGGACTTAAGTAACAACAGATGATGACCAAATGGGGCAGATCTATTTGGGTGAGGAGGAACTCAAAGTCCGCAGGATAGGCCATGACGCCATGATGGAACAAGATGCAGTACACATTGGGTATGAAGCAGATGTGACCGCACATCTGCTCGACACCAACGGAACGAAAATTGGAGTCCCAGGGCTTCTGGACACAGGAGCGGTAGTGAGTGTGATGCCGATAAAAACTTGGGAAAGAATGGGCTTCACGAGGGAAGATCTAATTCCAACGAATCTTCGACTAGCCGCCGCCAATCGAGGAGCTATTTACGTAGCCGGAAGAACACGAATAACGGTCCTCCACATGGGAGTACGGGATCTTTGGAAGAGCTTCCTGGTGTTAGAGAATTTGGACGACGCCGACCAAATCATCTTGGGCAGAGATTTTGTCAGGAATTTTGACGTGATGATTGACTTGAACAACGGTCTGATACGGATTAGAAACCCGGACCGGAAGTATGTTAAGAAACCAATTAATAGGATAATAACAGACGAAAACAAGGTACCAATGTTTTTAGATAGAAAAGTAAAACTACAGCCAGGACAAGCTGTGGTGGCAATTTTTACAATGAGAAATTTGAATTCGTTAAGTGATAGTAAACAGGTTTGCTTAGTACCGAATCCAAATAGTCAGAGTTCAGTGATTTTAGGCAGGAGCTTCTCGGTAACGCGAAACGGACTGTGTGTCAGTGTGTTATTGAACACACTGGACACCACGGTTTCAATCCAGCGTGGAAAGAAGCTTGGTTACGCTTTGCCGATGAGGACCGACTATGAGGAGACACAAAACTTGAAGAAACATAGTGTGAAAGACTGTCCTTATCATGCTAGTAAAGATAAAATTTTTAGGAGGATTAATGAATTAAAATCTATTCATAAATTGTTTTCAATGAAATCCGAAACGGACGACGGCTTATCAAGCTGCTCGAATTTTCCGGAACGCCCCTCGTCATATGAACTAGAATCTGACGAACCGGTTTTGCCAGAGATAGAACATTTAAAAAGGAAAATAGGTGAGGGAGATTTCGAAAAATTGCGGGACCTCCTAAATCGGAACGCAGATGTATTTTCAAAACATAAGGCGGATATCGAAATCGAACTTGAAGAGGGCGCCGTTCCCCACAGGGAAGGCGCAAGACGAATGACGCCACACAAATCGGAAGCGTGCCGAGCGGAAATAGAAATGTTGCTTGAATACGACATGATAGAACCCTCGAAATTGCCATGGGCTTGCGGGGTAGTAATGGCGAAAAAGAAAGGGGCAGCTTAGATTTTGTTGCGACTTTCGTTACTTGAACGCGGTAACAATAAAAGATGCGTACCCGATACCGCGGATAGACGAGAGCCTCTCTAAGCTTGGTGATGCCAAGTTATTCACCACATTGGACTTGGGTTCTGCCTTCTGGCAGGTCCCTCTGCGGAAGAAGGATAGAGAGAAAACCAGATTCGCGTGCGAATTGGGATTGTACCAGTGGAAGAGGATGCCCTTCGGCTTGTGCAATGCAACGGCCACTTTTCAAAGACTGATGGCTCAGGCTTTGACGAGAGTGACCAAGAAGTACGGCAATCTCGTGATGTGTTACGTGGATGACGTAGTCATAGCGACACCGACCCTGGAAGACCACATTGATAGGCTCGATGAGGTCTTTGGATGCATGAAAAGAGCTGAATTGAAGTGCAAACCATCGAAATGTGAAATCCTTAGGGATTCGATTAAGTACCTTTGGGAGAATGGTGGACAGGCATGGTGTGAGGCCGGACCCGGAAGCAGTGGAAGCAGTTTTGACATGGAAAGCTCCCAGAACGGACACACAGCTCCTGAGCTTCCTAGGGTTTGCCAATTACTACCGGGATTTCATAAAAGGATATGCGGACAAGGTGTATCCGATGCAGAAGCTAATGCGCAACAAAGGGAAAAAGTTCGAGTGGAACGATGAGGCACAAGTCGCCTTCGAGAACATAAAGCGGGAACTGTGCGAAGCGCCAGTGCTAGGCATGCCTACAGAAAAGGGCATGTATGTTCTTGACACAGACGCATCGGTAGTAGCCATCTCAGGAATATTGCATCGAGAGCAAGAATGGAATGGATGAACGGTTCTCCGTCCCATTGCATACGGCAGCAAGGTCTTGAGTGACACAGAGATGAAATATGGCGCACCAAAAGCAGAAATGTTTGCAGTAGTCACTTTCGTGGAAAAGTACCGTGCATACTTGGGGAGCGCTCTCTTCAAGTTACGCGTGGACAACAGAGCGTTATCCTGGTTGAAGACCTACTCGATGGATCAGAGTTATATTGGTAGATGGATAGTAAGATTGGATGGCTACCATATGATAATCGAACACAGGATGCGTGATAAACACCAGAATGCTGATAGCCTCGGCAAGAAAACTGAGTTCTATGAAAGATTGGAACAGAAGCAAGCCAATCAGGCAGAAATAAAGGAGGGATTCTCGTTCCTGGACAAAAAGACTTATGAAGCGCTTCCCTTAACGAGATGGTTTGATAAATCTGGACATCCAATTCCAGGGCATCCTGAGTTGCCTGTGGAGAAAGCAGCCGAGATAAAAATCCTATCCAAGGAGGACCCGGTCCCCTTGGATCTGTTGCTGCGCTCGAATCTGGTCCAGCAAGAACTCTCTCGCATGAATATAAACAGCCTCTCATTATTGGATAAAACGGTGCAGGTCACACCGCAAATGATGCGGATGCTGGGTAGATTGTTAGAAAGAGAAGTGACCAGAGATGACCCCGAGTGGACAGCATCAGTGGCATCGCTGACAGTCAGGGAGAAGGTGAAGATCATGCCGTCCAGACGACAGCACGCAGAGAACGAGAGGGATTGTAGGACAATAGTTCAGCAACTAGTATCCTCCATACCCCACGAGATTTTAACCAGTACTTCTTACGGACATAAAGAACAGGGGAGCAGCACGCGAAAGAAAACCGTCACCTTTGTGGACCAGGATAAGGAAGGTGAAAAGGTAGAACAAAATCTGCTGCAAGATTATTTGTCCGGGGAGACGAATGATGAGAAGAACCAGCGATCACAAGATCAACACCCGGGACAAGAAATTTTGTCCGGGGAGTCTGAGATAGACGAAAAAATTCCTGATGAGAAACAGGACCTAGAGAACAAAGTTTTGTCCGGGGAGTTCAGATGGATGCGAAGAAGGCACAGACATGATCTGGAGGAGCGTGCAGTCTCCAGCACAACCTCTTCAACGGATGACAATTCCCGAAACTCAGGAATGGACACCTATTCAGACAGGAACTCTAGCTCGGGATCAGAACTGTCCGAACTAGCGATCCACACACTACTAGTGGAAACTCGGGCAAGGGATCTGGACAGAGAGGTGTACCAAGATCCTGACAGCGATCGCTACCTTATACCAAGCGAAAGAGTCTTTGACAACGCAGCGGATGATTTGGAGACAATAGCGGTATCGAAACGTTCGATAAGTCTGTTGCCGCAGAAAGAGGTAGTCAGGACTGATCTTCAGCCGTTCAAACAAGAAACACAGCCGTTGGCGAAGATTTGGTGCGTTAGGATGGAAGAAGACACACACAGCCCAATGAGCTGAATAGTCAGATGAGGGTCATGAAGACGTACTTAAAGGCGAGATACAGACTCTCCAATCTTCTAAGGGTGCAGAGAAATGATCGCATGACAAGCAACCTGAAAAGGTGGATCGAGAATGGTTCTCCGGATAAAGGGGACCTCGAGGAAGATAGTTATCGCATCCTGAGACAGTACTTCATGCAGAAGGAAAGGAGGCTATATTTGAACAAGGACGGGATTGTGGCTTGTAAAAGAACAGAAGAAGAGTCCTATACAAGTATAACGCGATAGTGTTACCGCAACTCTATCAGACAGTACTATTATTCAGGTCGCATGATCAGATGGGCCATCAGGGGATCGATAAAGTATATCAGAGGATCCTGAAGCGCTTTGAGTGGCCTGGAATGAAAAAGGCATGCAAGAAGTGGGTAACAGCATGTCTGTCATGCCAACAGGTCAAGGATCCAAGGAAGTTGCGATTTCCATTACAATCGATCGAGTCGTCTGAATTCAATGAGGTGGTGCAGATAGATCACCAGAAGATATGCATGACAGAGAGTGGTTATAATCAGGTGTTGGTCATGATAGATCATTTTACGAAGTATGCAGAGGCCGTGCCCTGCATAACTGCCTCGGCGGAAGAGACATGCGACCACCTGATTAATACGTGGATAGCAAGACATGGTTGTCCGTTGACGTTTCAATCGGATAATGGAACAGCTTTCGTAGGAGAGCTCACGAAAGAGCTTATGAGACGCTCACAGGTCGCTCAGGCTCACTCCACGACATACCACCCTCAGGCGAATGGCTTAGTGGAAAGACAGAATAGGGCGTTAGTGTCGATGCTGAGAGTATATTGTTCCAGGTACATGACCGATTGGGACAGATACCTTCCACAGGTGATGGGAGCATATAACAGCACGCAGCACTCCACCACCGGAGTCAGTCCACACATGATGCTAACTGGACACGAGAAGTCTTTACCCTTAACCTTCTTCTACCCAGAGTATGAGGGAAAGAAAACGTCTCCACAGGTCTACGTGAGGTATGTGATCAGACGCCAACAGGAGTTGAGCGATTTGTGTAGACGAAATACTCAGCAAGCACAGGCAAGGCAGAGGAAAAGATTCGACAAGAAAGCAGCTGGTGCAAAAGCTTACTCGGTGGGAGACTACGTATGGGTATTTCAGAACGTTATAGTGGAGGGGACCCTTCATGATTACAGAGGTGCACCAGGAGGGACGCTTTTATAGACTGAGTACTGGCCGAGCCGCCCACTACGAGAACATCAAGCCACACAAAAAATCGACAGAAGACTGGTGTATACCTGCAGATATGGAAGAAGGGGATTATCTAATGATGGATCCTGCTTGTGAGGTCAACGAGAAGGGCACCAGGGAGAAGAACGATGGAAACGAAGTCGTGGAGGAAGGAACGGATACACCGCTGGACCTGGATCCAAACGAGGTGATCGAAGCGGACGATGAAACCTTACCCTACGCAGAGGAGGATTGGCAGGATCCCGAACAGATAGAGGTTCCCAAGAACTTGGAACCGGATCTTCCGTTCACGATACAGACTCGTCAGAAGGACGGGACAAGACCAGGAAAGAAATATAATCCTTACGGTGACGACTTTGTAGTGGATAGGATAGATCTGAAGAAGATAGTGGAGGAAGTAGTGGGTTTAGAGGAAATAACTGTGTCACAAGACATTGACATAGTCGATGATCACAATGATGAGTGGGTCGACGACCGGTCGAAACCCGAGGTAGAATTCGACGACGAGCAACAGCAGTCATATGAACAAGACTTGACAAACCTGCGTGTCTTGGAGTGGCTGAACGAAATGACCTCGGACCCAGAGGGGACCAGCGTCACAATTCAAGACGTAGATCGTGAAAGCTTGAAATACATCAAGACCGAACGCGATGATCCTTCCTGGGCTGCCCAGGAAGGACGACTATTCATTCCAGCTTCTAACCTCGACTTGATACCCGGTATGCGATCGACGGGGACGTCGATGGATATTTTGTCCGGGGAGTGGGGGTAGGACTTACCCACACTGAAAACTTGATAAAAAAAAAATTAAGAGTAGCAAGAGAAACAGGAGACTTAGTAGCAGAAACAGGCGAAGAACCTAAGAAACCTGACATAGGTAGAGTAGTTGAGTCATATTTTAACTTACCAAATGAATATTCAAGAAACATAATACTAACAGACAGTGATTTCATACTCACAAATAGAACATGTGCGATAGCAATCACAGCAGACATGAGTTTTAGGACAGCGTTAGCGGCAGATTTTAAAAGAGAATACAAAAACGTGGAATTCCTTTGGAAGCAAAGACCAGGGATAGGGGGCGTAGCGGCCTTACCTCCGGCGGCGTCACAGATACCGGGAAAATACCTATGCTTCTTGGTAACGAGGGCGACGGAGAAGCAGCACGTGGACCCAGAGAACCTAGTCTTGTCCTAGACGAGGCTGAGGGACTTCCTCGTGGAAATGGACGTGAAGGAGCTCTCGCTTCCAGTGTACGATCCAAACAGAGGACGACTGCATCTTCGGGAATTGTACGCGCTTGTACACGTGATATTCTCTGATACTAATATACAAGTATATTTACATAAGAAATATTACTTAAGTATAGGCTGAGTGACGTGCGAGAGGGTCTTAGGCTAAAGACTAAGTTGTATGTAATGTGTGATATGTGTGCTATGTTATATTATGTGTTATGTTATTAAGCTCTTGGGTAAGAAGGGGTTAGTGACCATGAACAGCTGAATGACGATCTTAGGAAAAGATCCAAAGTTTGGACTGTCCAATCTTAGGTCGAATTCCAAAATTTTAGAGACCAATTGATTTTAATAAATTTTAGGATAAATGTCTTTTTATCTGAACTGTTTTTAAGCAGATTTTAACGATATATGTTAAGGTGAAACTGACAAGTGTGACATTTGTGACTTCTTTTCTAGATCCTGATTGATCATTTAATTACTCACTTGAGTCAAACCTTTGAATCAAATTGAATCGAACTTGAAGAACGGAATGGATAATTTCAACCTGGATGAATTGATGCACCTGGCAGAGGCATATGTAGGACCGATGATAGATGCGATCTATCGTCGGCTGATGGATCGAGACTTCGCTCTGGAGGACCCAGAGGTAGTCATGTTGCTGACCGCCCTGATCAACATCTTGGGGCATGACAACCGTGGGGACCGCCCCACGGAAGTCCTGTTGATGGCAGCATATGGAGAGAGGGGAGTACTAGACCGCCCGAACATGAGAGTGATGAGGTGGAGAAACGGGGCTCTCTCAGGGAGTGACTTGGCGAATGAGCCTGGATTGGGAAGTTCTAGGACTTACCAACCAGGTGAAATGCCTATGCCCTCCAAGCCCAAACCCGGGCTGACGAGAATGCATCTGGAGATGAACAGCGAGGCTGCCTCGTCTGGTTCACCACTGAGAGCAGCTGTGCCACCAAAGAGGACGAAAGTAGGACAGAAGGTTCAGACGAACCAAACCATGCAAGATCTGGATGGGATGAAGGATGAACTGGAAAGGACGAAAAAGGAGCTGGACGAGATGACCAAAAGCATGCTCAAGATGGAGGACGATCGGGACATGTGGAGAAGACTGTTCGAAGACTGCAACAAAAAGCAGGGTCAAGAAATTGAGCGCTTGAGGCAGGACTACAAAGAGCGATCGGAACAGATGGCGTTGACAACGGCCGTGGAGAAAGTGATACCTGCAAGGAATATTCCTCGTGGGCAGTCCCCGATGGAGCTCTTGACGCCTCGAAAAATGAGTCAAACAACGGAGACACGGCTCCCGACAGCGACAGATCGAGTAACGACCCCAGACCCTAGTGACACCTTGGGTGACCCCGTCGTGGAACGAACGGTGAGGAAGCTGATAGAGACAGCTGGACGACTGGTCGCCAACAAGAATGCGCCAGGTTCCGGGGTGACTGCACCCTATGGAACGATCGACGACACGGGCAGAGTACGACTCTCCCAGACCGTGATCAGACAGGGGATAAGTGACGTGACGCCACTCATGGGGAGCTCGAAGGCCCCAGAGAGAAGAATACAGAAGATGCCAGCGAAGAAAGTGTCTCGCATAATAGACGTGCAAAAGAACAATCAATTGAAATATAATTTCACGGGAGTTCCGGAGACAGATCCGAGAGCTTGCTTCAATCGAGCGACTTGGAGCCCGGCAGTAAACCTGCAGCAACCACCACTGGGGACATCACATCTGATACTGGGAGACAGCTTGGTCAGAGTACTATCGAATTTGAGGACCTCGTGGGTCACCACGGTGATGGCCTTTGGAGGCGCGACGATAGCCCAGTTATATCGAATGGTGGAACTGATGAATCCAGGGAGGATCCCCAATGTGATGATCCTGGTCGGGACGAATGACATCTCCAGAGGTTCAGATGAGCAGGAAGCACTATGGGAATCAATGATGGTGTGTTTGTTTACTACCCTCTGGCAGAAATTCAATTGCGCGGTACTGACCGTTTGCACTGTGCCAATGAACACGAGGAGCTTAACAGCAGCAGGAAGAAGGCACAACGAAGGAGTCGTCAGCTGGAATAACATCTTGAGGAATCTCGCAAGTCGGAATGCCGGAAGAATGATCCTCATGGAAATCGAGCATGAGTTGAGAGCTATCGATCAGGCCAGACTGACCACGGACGGCATCCACTTCGATAGTATCGAAGGACAAGCTTGGTTGAATCGAGTCTTTCAAGAGCGGTTGGACGATTTAGAGGCGGAACTCTTTGACACAGGAGTGCTGAAGGAAGAAGGAACAGCGAGTGACGCGGTGATTACTACCTTTGTGCCTCCTAGCCTAGAAACACGCTTGGGGACGGTCCCAGCCGTCACGAACTACAGACAACAGAGCTCCAGCGAACCAGGTCAAAGGACAGATTGGGAGAAGCGCCGATGAGGAGGACAATCCATCCTAGGAGAAGAATAGGACCTGTCAACCCAATCGAAGAGACAGCCAGCACGTCTAGATCGGACACGAGATCGGAGACGACGAGTACCAATCGAGAGGAGAGTCGCCCGGGCAGAGGCTCGTTGATGTGGTCAAGACCCATACCGTCTCCCTGGCATGTATACAAAGACGAGCTAATGAAGCTGGATCTCCAGAGGGTGAAGCTGGATCTCTAATGAAGCTGGATCTCCAGAGGGTAAGCTTCATCGAAAATGCAAGGAGGATGCTGAATGGAGCGACGCTATCCGTCAGCAGACTGTACTCGATAACCGGCGTAGACTGGTTGATAGCCGCTAGTATAAATTTCAGCTCCACGACGGCCTTGAGATTTGCTGACCTAGAGGGACTGCCCTCTAACAACACAATGGGACCAGTGAATGCGATACCATTGCAAGATGTGAGGTTGAATCATGATGAGGGGAATCGTGAAGAGAGACCAGGAAGATTCCTGACGACGAGAGCGCCGAATGGACAACGCGTGAAGATGTTCAGGCAGCTGACGACACCCCCTGGTCATGTGAAGGAAAGACTATACCCAAAACTAGTGAATCAAGATGGTGATGTCCAAAGATACGGCGAATTGAAAGCGATAATGAAAGATGAGACCATCTTCGCCGCCTATGACAAAGCAGAAATGAGGAAGGCCAAGATTATGATAGTAGCGAATTCAGAGTTCGTGTACACCTCCAAGTCTCTGTTTTGGCCGGACGTCATAATGTTGGCAGCGGTTGACCTGGACCTACTGCATTCGGTATCTCTGGCTATAGGGGTACAAAGGCAGACGGACATGAATCCAATTACGATCGTGTTTGCTGGCATTAATGACCATCTGAGCAGGTCATTAATAGAGGTTTTCTGAGCAGACTCAGAGATCCCACAACGGCAGAGAATGCTGTGTGGCCATCAATAAAAGATATCCTTGAGTCGATGGGTGAAGTGGTGGATGCGACGAAGGAGGGGTCGTTCACCAAAGTGACACCGAGAGTAGTATTCGCGTTGTCTCCGGGGTATGCACATCTCCCGGATGGACTGAAATTCGTGTATGCAATTGTAACCTTGCTTTTGGAAAGAAAATATGATGTGATCATATCAGCCCCAAATAGCATGATAGAGATGGAGAACCTGAGGCCACTCAAGGCTGAACTACCTGCAGTGTGGTCAGATATCTCGAACACGATGAGAGGATTCAAGGACCATGCGCTACACATGTTAGTGTTGGACGAGGTGCTGGGGTTGGAACTGTCCAACTTCAGTCGACAGCTCAAACTGAAACCGGGAATAGACGACGACCATCGAGTGATCGTAGCGATGTCCAACGACTTATGGTTCCGAGCAATGGAAGTGACTGGTGAGAACACGAGAAGGAAAAATTCACTAGAGACTAGAGCTCATTTGGAGGCGATGGTTTTGAGAACCAAGCCGGAAGCCAACCAGTGGCTACACCTGAATCCTCGAGTAGCGGCATTGGGTGCAGATGCTTTTGAGCAAGGCCCTGTGATGATCACGAAGATCCATGCCTACTTGTTAAAGGAGGTGAACCTGGCGGAAAATGCCGGAGAAAAGACTGCTGAGTTTGTAAACAGAATGTGTCAGATTACCCTGGAAACTTTCTGGACCCAGGAAGTGAAGGGACAGGAAGGCTTTGAACGGACAGACAGCATGCTAGAAGGGTTGGGAGCCGGATGGACCGCGTCCTTCTTGGCAAAAGTCTACCCGAAAGTCTCTCATTACTTGATAAAAGAATTCCTCCAAGCAGTAGTGGAAGTGTCAATAGTGGAACTAATAGCCTTGTTCGTGACATTTGGAGCAGAGAGTTTCGTGAAAGGACCGGCGATGCTGCTCACCGAAGGAATCCAGAACCTGCGGTTAGATGGACTTCTGAGATTGATTGCGATTACCCACGGAAACTTGGGAGGACTAATGAAATTGACACGTTGTCCAGAGCAGATGAGAGAGAGAGTGAGGAATTTAGATATGAAGAAATCCACGGACTCGTGGAATAAGATATGAGACCTGAGACACACTCTTATCCAATATCTCTTACAACAAAATCGCTTTGCAACGGGAGAAGACGAGACTATCGAGAGAGAAGAAGATGTTAGACGACATGTTGGAGGCATGCCCCTGTTAACTGATCTGAGCTTGGCTATGAGAACCGATCCCTTAGCGCTGATCAGAGGAGTCACGGAGTTTGTGACAGTGATCTATGGACCAGCAGTCACGTTTGCGTTCCCTGACGTTAAGGTGGAGGCATATAGGAGGTCGGTGCTGCACCTGAACCTCATATCAGCAGTGGACGGTAATGCACTAAACTGGTGTGAGCAGCACACATTGCGGGAGCTCATGAGCGAAGATCTGATGTTTGCGAAAATATCAGAGCCAGAGATGACAGTCATCAATTTTGACGATCATTTCCGTGATCGCATGGGAGAAGTAGAAAGAGGACACATCGAAGTGTTTCCGAGGCTTTGGAATCTGAGACCCTATGATAAAACGAATGGTGAAATGACCAGAGTGCCTCGTCTCACTGGAGCATATCATAAAGTGAGAGAAGAAACGAAGGACTGGGGTGATTACGAGAAGCTGCCGGAGGCAATCCCTGAATTCCCTCTGATAAGAAGGATGTTACTCGGAGCAGTCTCCGTGGTACAAACTCCTAGGTTGAGAGCGTTCGAAACCAATGAGAGGAGAATAGGGAATTTCGTGGGAACGATGGATCTATACTTTGTAGGGAGAAATGCCGCCGTGTTACAATACACACGATTTGCATATACGGATCAAGCGACGAGAAGGCGAATAAGGAACGCCGCGACTCCCAAGCCTGGAAGATTTGATGAAGAATGGACGGGATTAGGCTTAGCTCCGATGAAGATGAGAGGCAGGACCGAACTGCCTGAAGCCTCCTTGATCCTGACTAGTGTGAAACCGGAGTTGAGAGTGGGAGGAACACTGCAGGCGAGAACCTCCCTAGAACCCTTCGGCTGCGAGGAAATCAAAGTGGTCCATGGAAAAGAGGAAGATGGATCGGCCGGTACATTGATAATACCGAAGTTTCCGTAAGGAACCGACAATGATAAGCAAGGACCCTCGAGCTCAAAGAAGGATATGTCAGAAGGAGATGAAGGACAAGGAGGAAGCCGTCAAACCGAAGAACCCATGCAACAAGATGCAAGTCAAGCTGGTGGGGAAGACGACAGGGCATCGACAGGAGGAGTATCCAGCCTGGATTTCAATATCTTCAGTGATCTTGAGAACAACGCAGATACGTTGGAGACGACTGAGCCAGCGGATGAAGGCATTTCGACACTGGAGCCTCCGTCAGCCTTTATGGAAATGAAATGGAATTTGCCGGAGGGCAGCTCTACTGAAGAAGAATGGGAAGTACATCACCGAGACCATGAAAGTAGGACGGGATGCAGATTGGACAGAGTGGCGTTCATGGAAGAAGTCTGGACAGTGGTTCAGAGCTATGGGACCCAGTCCATTCTGAAAACAGGTCTCAATCGACCCTTGATGCGGGAAGTCCTTGACAAGCTTGATGAGTGTGAAGGGAGATTGAGTGAGTTGTTGATTGACTCAGCCACTGATGAAAGTGAAGCGAATTCTCCCATCAAGATGACACCGCAGGACAATAAAGGAGAGGTGGTGTATCTGTCAAGAACCAGGAGAGGAACGATACGATCGAAATTGGTGATTGATAAGATCAATGCGATGAAAATGAAGTTGGGCAGCAGAGTGATGCCGAGGAGAGTAGGAAAGACGAAGGTGGATTCGGAGATATCGATGAAAGCTGTCAATTCAGCGAAAAGTAAACGAGTCGAAGAGGTCATGGATTTGGGACAAGGTGACTATCAATTGCCTGGCACAGATAAAATGTTGACTGATATAGCGATGGTGCCACCCATTCTCATGGCGGGAATAAATTCAACAGGTTATAAATCCAGAAGGAGTGACCGCACTCTGACTGGAGCAACCTTAGAAATGGAAATACTCAGCCAATGTGGAGAGAGCACAATGAAAGACTTTAAGCCATCTCCCATGAATCACGGAAAGGGAAATGTCGCAGGACAACTAGTACCAGTAGAATAGAACCGACTGACAGTATCGGAGGCTGTGTTGATAGATGAACCCGCCGGTGGATACATGGAAATGTTGGAGTACCGAAACTCGGCTAGAGGGTACGTGATGGCTCTGGAAGACAAGAGTGCCATGGAGGGTTATCTAGGCACCACCCTCAAGCAGAAGGCGTACGGGACTTTAGCGTCGTCTGAGATACAGGCAGAAACGATGGAGCAGTTGGTGAGCCTTCCATGGAAAGCAGTGGTATTAAGGTACTTTGAAGAAGAGATGAGGACTACGCCAAGAATACACGCTCTCGTGGCAGTACCTTATGTAAGAACGGAGTTACAACTGAGGTTTGCCTGGTGCATGATGGGACTGACTCGCGAAGAGTATGATTCAGAAGAAAGGAAGAGGTCAAAAGAAGAGAAGGTTTCCCTTATGACGAGCCTGAGGGATCTGATAGTCCAAGAGGGAGCAGCAGTAGCGTGTGCGAAGCGGAGAGACGCTCTCTGTTTCATTCGATTCATGATAGAGCAGATTTCAGTACCTGCATTGAACACCTGTGTTAAGCTGCTGAGAGAAGGCGATGAGCGAGCGAAAGCCTTACTCTTACTAGCACTGCTGGATATGCAGCAAAGCAAGCCGATGAGGGTGAACATGAAAGAACCCGAGGAGTTAGAGCCCATGAGAAAGATAGACGAAATCAGGAGATTCTCAAACAAGGAGCTGAGACTCACTAAGTAATCTATGGGGGCACTGCCGAAATCCAGTGAATACTGTAGACCGATCAAGAAGAAGTCATACAGCTACGTATCCGGAATCATAGGGATAGCGTACAACCCTTTCCTGAGTGAAGACATACGCGATTGCTTCTTCGATTACGAACAGGCAGTGTTACTAAGATTCTGGACGTCGAGAATTGTAACAATTAAGAGCACTAATAATCCACCGACCAAAATGGGACTGGTCTTAGAAGAAGCGGTGACTGCACCTTCCGTACCAAAATCCGACAAAAGAGTGGAGTTTGGGTTGGGATTCTCAGATGAATTACTGAGAACGAGCTTGATGGCAGTGTGGGAGTTGATGAGGCCATCATGGTGTCCTAGTCCCAACGCTGACTCGATATTACGGGCGACACAAGACGTGCAGAGGGAACTGAATGCAGACTGTAACCTGCGTGACCTTAACATCATATATAATGTGATGATAACGGCCTCTAGGAGCAACGGTGAAGATAAAGTGGAGTTGCCTGGCTGGAGACCAGAAGACTGGGTCAAACCTGGTAGCTGTCTGGCGGAAGTCTGTGGACTGGAGGGTCACGTTTATGGAGGTCTGGACTGTGTGAAGACCCTGGAGAAACAACACAAGCAATTGACGGTATTGTTTGGAAACGTCGTGATGAAAGCAAGAACGGAAACGGAACTGATAGCGGATTGTCATGGAGGAACCGAGGTGAATCTAGTGACTGCACTAGGGTTCTACAGCATGTTTAGTTCTTTAGAGTCACTATTGAATCTAGAACAGAGACATGAGATGGTCACTGCCATCAGTGTAGAAGTATTCCCAGGAGTTCTGCAAACCGAGCAGAAATACATAGGAAAATGGAGGGAAGCGATCGAGACGGAATTGAACATCAGACACAGTGAGACTTATTGTAGACCATCAGGAGCACGATATTTGGTGGGTTCGACATTGGCTCCAATGTGCAAGAGCAGATACCCGGTACATTTCGTAGCTGTGGATGAAAAGAGTACGAGAACGATCGTGGATCAAGCCTTCTCAGTGCCGAAATGTGTGAGACTGGCGAGAATGTCAGAGAAAACTTACGAGTTGCTATGTAAGATGTTCTCAGCAGTTCCAGAGAGAACCAAGGAAGAGTTGGAATCGATACTAGGAAACAAGTTCATGGGATACGTGAGCGGGAACTTCAGTGACTTTGAGAGACAGAAACAGAGAGGATCAACTGTTACAGATTACAATACAGTAGACGAGAATGATGAAGTCCACCGAGTGATGATGGAAGTGGAACCATTACTGGAAGCTTCGGGAAAACGTAACTGGAGGAGCATCATGTTGACACATGACGAGTTTCCCTGCCACTGCTTGCTGCAGACCTGGTGGTATCCCAAGCGTAGTAATCTGGTGTTGATCTGGGACTCTGGAGAGCTGCTCTCCATTGGTTTACCAGACTCATCACAGCCCATAACAATAGTGATAGTGGGAGTTATGATGGCGATACGATGGCTGGAAGCTCACGTAAGAGAAAACAATAGACAGGAGGCACCAACGAGAGAACAGTTGCGGAAATTGGATTGTCTAAAAGATTTAGATCTTTTTGAGACAATGTGCAAAATTCTAAACATTCCGATGGAAGTGAAGAAGATATGGGCAAAAAGACAATTGATGCCATGGTTCAGAGCTAACATGACTGCATGGTTGTAAGAATATGCTAAAAAGCATATGTCGAAGCACGGCAGAGTGTACAGTGAATATCAGCTGGACATTGGAGCAGGAGCTTTCAAGCGAGCTCTCGTGACTCATCGGAATGCAGTGACCACCGCGGTGAAGAGAATTTCCAGGACAAGTGAACGTAGTGGAAAGGAGAAGGCAGATATGTTAAAGGAAGATTTGGAGAGAAATGTGACGTTGTGTCTCCACAACAGCTTCTGCAGGAACAGAGAATCTAACGTGGATCCCCTACCTTGTTGCAAACAGAGGGTAGAAGAGCAGAAGTGTTGGAGGACGGCTTCCAACAGCGTCAGGATAGCTAACGACGTGTTGCAGGACACAGAAACTGAAAGTGCAGAGTCATTATCACAGGAGGAAGAGATGGAACATTGACGAACTTCCGAAAAACGAGATGCAAAAAGAGACGAAATTAGAAGAATTTAGAAGTTTTAGAACTTCTAAACGACGAAAAAAGAAGAAAACAAAGGAGTGATGAAGAAAAAGTTAAAACTCAGAATTGTTTCATGTGTGTGAAAAAACTGAAGTGAGAAACCAAGCAACCAAGTTGTAATTGAAATCTGAAACATTTAGTTGAGTTTTGAAATTGTTGCATTTATAAATTTGCATTTTGATTTTAGTTAAGTGGCTTCAGAGACACTTGCTTACTATTTATTTAGAAAGGCTTGAGTGAAGGAGTATACTTAAATATTCCAGCCTGCATGACAGTTTTTAATCAGCTAGGAGAACTGATAAACTTTGTGGTGACATGGAAGACTTGGGTATTCTCTCGAAGAGGGAGATTGTTTCATTGTTCTTTCTAACCACAGAGTTTCTTAGTTTTAATATTCAGGACAATAACAAGCAAGATTTCCGAAGGGAAGAAGCATAGTAGGATAATTTTAGCTTGTTGGTTGGCAGGACCGTCCTGCAAACCAACACCTTTTAAATCTAGGAGAAAAAACGTTTTAATCAGGACATTGACATTGGAAGTCAGAAAAGATGTTTTTATCTTTGGTCATATCCTTAATGTGCAGATTAATGAAAGAATTTGAAGGCTATAGTGATGTAGTATGATGCCATTTATATTCTGCATGGAGTCGATATGACGTGGATAAAAGTAATTTCGTGCATTTTGTAAATTCTGTTCGATGACACTGTACCTATTTTACGAACATTGCGAGATTCAATGAGGACATTGACCGGACTGTCCGGGGAGTATGTGACATTCGACCAGAATGGATCAAAATGCAGATTCAGCATATTCGAAATTTTAGCAGTGAACCTTCCGAATTGGCGATTTTGAAGGAATAAGAGCGTTATTGGAACGATTGGCCAAACGGTGAGGGCTAGAAAATTCTGGTATTTTGAAATTTTAAAAACTCGAATTATGACGTCATGTTTCTGAGAAACGTCAGAAACGGCCATTTTGGGCAGAAAGTCGAAGAAAAACACAACAACGATAGTTGCGCTGACGATAACAACGGAAATTGTGATTGAGAAACAACAACAGATTGCAGGAATAGCAGAGAACGTTCCGAGTTGCAACTATTGTGCCGCTACAATAGTTGCAAGGCCGTTGCGAACAACGGTGAAGGGTGGAAAACCAGCCTTCCGGAAGGAAGATAAGAGCCTTATTTCCCCGGATTCAGGAATCCGGAGGGGTCTCGGGACTGAAACTCTTATCGACTTATATAAACTTTTAGCTTCCCTGTCATGTCCTGATTTGAATTTAATTAACATCTGAATTCATTCTACTAAGATGAGAAGCTAGGAGTTGGGGGAAAGGGTTGATCCATCTTCGATGGAGATGATGATTTTTATCTACTGAACAAAAACAATAATGATTAGTAGTAGCACTGTTTTTAGGAGTGACCTCGTGGTCTGGGGATACTGAGACCCAGCCATGAGCTCACTATTTCTGCATGTAATTAAGTTAATTTGAGTGTTTTGACCGAAGACGAAAGCAGTAACGATTTTTTTCGACCCGATATTAGTAAGACCACCGAAAGTACTGGCTTGGTAGAGACGGTGAAAAGCATGTAGAGCTCTGTTTAGACGTTGGCCAGTCGTCTTAGAACCTAGCTTTATTTTCCGTCGATATGTATCATCCGGGCGAATGTTACAATCCTTCAACTTGAGATATTTGTTTTGGTGCCTTTTGAGTGTAATTTTGTTCTTGTGATTGATTTTGTGTTGAATATTATGTTCTTGCTATTGGATTACTAATGTTATCATTTGCAAAAAAAACATAATTATGGTTTGCAAAAATATTTCCAATTGAGTGTCTTTCAATTGCTTGTTAGTTGGTCGTTATTTAGTAGTTGGTCTATTAGTTTGATAATCCATATTTAAATATTTTGGAACGACTGATCATTTGACTAATGATTGTAAAGCCGTTGGTGGTAAAAGAGTTTTATTTTCCTTGTAAGTTGTTGGAAGAATAGGAGAGATACCTTGTTTTGTTGTTATAGGTAGTGTTTCAACTATTTCATCGTCGATAAACTTTGATGGAGTTTGAAAACCTTGTTGTGTGAAATTTTTAGTACCGTTAAGGGTTTCCTGTGTTTTGAAAAATATTGATTCTAAACTAATATGTTGCTTGTCTTTTCAATAAATTCTGCGTAATATTCTAAGGGTGTACAGTCGTTTATTAGTGGAGTTACTCTCAGATAATCTCTGTGTACAGAAATAGTTGTACTGCTGCCCTTGAAATATCATTTGAGATCTTAAAAAAATCATGAGATCTTTCAGTGTCCCGTACATAATCTGTATCGTCTGCTAATATTGTTTCATTGCCTGAAGTTTCTGGTCGAAATTTTTTCTTGCTGTTGAGATTACATCTAAGTTGTGTGCAAAATAATCTATTATGAACCATTCTAGGATTCTTTGTAGATCAACTTTTACAATTTGTGATTTTGCATTATCCGTGAGTCTTTCACGAATTGAATCTAAAAATTGCTAGAAAAGTTCAATTTCGTGTCTTACTTATGCTTGTCGAGATGTTTGAAGTCATGATACATATAATATTTCTCTTAACTCCACTATAGAAATGTAACTATAACTGATTGAGAAAACATCTTTTGTGAAAAATAAGTTTTGGTGTTTGATGTGTTTGTGATGGTAAAATTTTAATAATAAATATGCCGTAATGTGAAGAGATTTTACTGATACCTGGTAGGTAGCGATCACTTATTTGTCTTTTAATTTTTACTTTAGGAAATTCTTGTTTGCATGGACTATTTTCCTTTGAAATAAATTTACGATTAGATTCTGGCAAGTTGTACTTGTCCTATAGAGGGATCGCTTTGTGGATTAAGGACAAACGGAAGGATGGAGTCATTGCCAAAGTTATCATCGTATTGTATCATGTTTCGAGCGGAATCAAGTTAATGTGTATTTTTCAATATGTCCTATTGGTAGATTCCAATTAAAGAGTCTCATTGGTTTGCGAGTTTTTTATTCTACGTTTACCTTTTATAGATGATGCTGTTGTGGATTCTGATTCTGAAAAAATCTTCGATTGTCTACTGATTTACTTTTGCCGGGGCTTAGATCTCGAAGGTTTTGAAGTTCTTGTATTGTTGTTGATTCAGGTTCCGAAACTGGTTTCACGTTCTGGAAAATTTTGACTAATGATTCATTTTTGTTTTGTGATTATTGCCTCTTTTTGATTTTTTTTCGATCTGATATATCCTATCTTTTGCTCATGCGGTGTAATGAAAAGATCGTATCTTTCTCCTTCAACAAACAATTTTGGAGAATTTTTGTTTGTTTCCTAATTTATCTCTTGACATTAGTGTGTTGCAAAATTAGTGCAGTTGCAAAATCCAGGAGTTAGGATTTTTAATTCTCAAGCAGTTAGTCCTTACGGCTTTTGTGATGTTATCTTACTCCTGGGGGATAAATTTTTCAGTGTAGGCGGGTTGGAGATAGAATGATTTTATACGTTCTCAAGTGGTTTATAAGAAACTTAATTTTCCTTAGGGTCTGGTTTGTGATCAAGGGTTAGGGAATAGTAGATCAATCCACAAGGTCCAGGTTCAAATTACACACAAGTAGATCGTTAGGTCTTAAGTTTTACTATTTTTATTATTTGTTTTAGCTTGGGTTAATTAAGAGAACGGGCTCAAGTGAAGGATGACTAACCGAAGTTCTTCTAAATATTATAGCTGATTATTTGAAAAAACTTTTCAGTCCTGGGTCACTTGTAAAGGTTGGAGAGTGAATTGATATTTGAGGTCGTTAGAAACTAGTATTAAGGGGTGGCGAGAATAAATTGCTTCAATTGATCCAATGAAAACCGCGATGATCAATTATTTTGAAACTATTTATAACTAAAAAATAAATTAAAAATTAAAGATCGAAGGATAGCCTTGATGATCCGGTTTAAAGAAAATTTAAGTTGTTCAAAACAAGAATAGGCATTGACAAGATTTAAATTAAAATTGAGAGATTAAAAAAGGGTTAGATTTTTCAGAAAAAAATTGTTAAAAAAATTAACAGATCAGTTTGATTTTGATTTGATTTATTGAGACGTGGAGATAAATTTTCAAAAATTCATAACATTTTGTGGTATGTTTGTGGATCTTTTTTCGGTTTTGTATTTGCTAAATCTCAATATTTGAAGGTATATTCGAGACTCTTGGTCGCACCAGATCAGTTTAAGTCCGGGGTGTCTCACTAATAGAGTAATTTCAGATAAGGTACACCGTCTGTTCGTCACGCTATTTTCGTGCGACGTCTTAATATGATACCGATCTTAATCTTAATTGCTTTATCTCCGAGTCTCAATAGAGCTGTTGTATACTGGTATTTGCGAGATAAGAGCCAGGAACTGTTCTGGAGAAGAGCAACTGTTTGCTGAGTTAATTTTATTCTGTTCTTGCTGACGCTTTAAATGTTTTGTTACAGTGTTAGTTCTGGAGCTTGATTGGAACGCTATAGTGTTAGTTATGGATCATGATTGGTTAGCTATAAGTATTTTATAGACGAAGTTTATTAAGAATATAATAGGATAAAATAAATACATATTTTGAACTGGTTTCTTTTGGTTACTCAAACGTAGAATAACCAAAGTTCTTTGAAAAATTAATGACACTATTTCACCAAAATGTATGAAATTTGTATGATTAGTATTTTTTTATAGACTTAGTTTATGAAACTGTATGATTTGCATTTGTTGTCTATGGAGGTCAACCCGGGAGATAGGATGGAATAATGAAGTCAAATTGATAGCAGATAGAACCCGCTGTGAACCAAATGAGAATTGTTGTCAAACATTGTAAAGATAGCACACAAAAACCAAAAAGTGATAAACTTACATTGATAAGCCAGCCAAAAGATTGTATTCTGATCTGTTCCACGATGAAGGTGTACACTGACAGAAGCAAAATGCGATGGTCTTTCTTGTTGTTTGCGCGAAACTCAATATAAATGAAGTAATCCGTTATTCTACCCATTTCTTTCCAAAAAACTAAAACAGCCAACGAACTATCAGTCAAAAACCAGCCGATTGAAAAAAAAAACAGTGAGAAACCAGCCGCGAAAGTAAAAGAAAGTAAATAACCAGCCAATTATAAAAACAGGTCGAAAATTAAATCAATCAAGTTGAAAATTGCACATTTTTTGTAAGTGTAGATTTTTCATTTTTTATGAGCCAAATTCCAATTGCGCCAATTTCTTTGGTTAAGCAGAAACTAAATTAGAGTGACCTAAAGAGCTCTTGAATTTTTTTAACGTTTTTTATTTCCAGTTTTTACGGATGCTAACATTTTTTTGCAAGTGGATTAAGAAAAGAAAAGTTCCAGAACGCACTTTGAGTTTCAGTTTTCAGAGAAAATGTAGTTAAACTAGAATGACACAACCCACACAGATAAAAAAAAGTCGGAGAGAGTGAAGTTTAGTGAAAGGAATAATTATGAAAAAGTGGGAACTGCTAAACAGTTTCAGCAAACCGCTTTCAATTCTTGCTCTCTTTTGGTGTTGATTTCTGAAAGCTGACTAACTTTTTATGGTTTTCTAATGTATATTAGTTGAACTAGTGGTGTATTTACCCGGGATGCTGATCATTCACTTCTACTTTTTCGCTTTCATTCACTTCTACTTTTTCGCTTTTCACTTATATAAAAAACCATTTGATGTTACTCTTTCTAACAAAAATTTTTGCCGAAACACTTTAGGCAAACCCTAAGGACTAAACTTTTATGCACTGCAATGTATAATAATTGAGGGGGAGAAAGGAAAATCTAATTTTCGTTATACGCTTATGTAATATATAAGTTTAAAATTAGAAAAAAGCTCAGTTTAGCAATGATATGATTTTAATGTAATGGAAAATCATCAAAGTAAATTTAATTACGGTGGAATCATAAGCCACAATTAATTAATAATTTTTTTTAAACTGGAGTTTTTTCCTGTTGATTTCCTTTGGTATGAATTTTTCCGAGAACTGCAAGAGATTCACTAGTCCTGGTTGACTGAAAATTGAACCAAATAACATAAAAAAAACTTCCTCTCCTATTAAAAAAGAATCTGTACTGCAGTACGCGCAAAAAATCTTTTACACAAAAAATCCGTATACAATCTTTTAAACAAATCATAACTACTAAGTGAGATCAACTTACCAAAATAACCCGGAGTCTAGAGAGAAATGCGAAGAAGGATAAATTTTTCAAACCGTTAGTTCTATCGCAGAAAATGCAGCCATTGAATGTAGCGAGCTGTTGCATATTCCTCATGTCCCGGGTTGACCGCCATACAGTAAAAATGCTAGCCATACAGTTCCATACAATTTGTCGATGAAAAAATGCTAGTCATACAGTTCCCATGTTATGGGAATTGTATGACTAGCGTTTTTTTCGGAACTAAAATTTTTTCTCGATTGAAAACAAAATTTCGAGAAATTAAAATTAATCTCATAAAAAAATCTATAGTTAAACGTTGATCTCAAAATGTATTGGAAAAAAAATTTTTGAGTTTTTTTCCGAAAAAAAGCATTGAAAAAACGCTAGTCATACAGTTTCTATACTATGGGAATTGTATGACTAGAGTTTTTTTCGAATTAAACAACTTTCTACATTGAAAACAAAATTTCGAGAAATTAAAATTAATCTCATAAAAAAATCTATAGTTAAACGTTGATCTCAAAATGTATTGGAAAAAAAATTTTTTAGTTTTTTTCCGAAAAAAAAGCATTGAAAAAACGCTAGTCATACAGTTTCTATACTATGGGAATTGTATGACTAGAATTTTTTTCGAATTAAACAACTTTCTACATTGAAAACAAAATGTCGTTAAAATAAAGTTTAACCGCATAAAAAGAGTCTATAGTTAAACGGGGATCTCAAAATGTATTGGAAAAAATTTTTTGAGTTTTTTTCTGAAAAAAAGCATTGAAAAAATGCTAGTCATACCGTTTCCATACTATGGGAATTGTATGACTAGCATTTTTTTCGAATTAAAAAACTTTCTACATTGAAAACAAAATGTCATTAAAATAAAACTCAACTGCATAAAAATAGTTTATAGTTAAACGGTGCCATGACCCCTGATTGTTGTGGAAAATTTTTTTTAAATTTTTTCCTAAAAAATGCTGAGAAAATGCTAGTCGAGCAATTTTCATACTATGAATAATTCACGGACCGCATCATGGACCGCACCAATGGATGTATGCAAATAAATTTCAGTGCACAAAAAATCGTGTTATTGGGTTCTGCAAAATTGTCAGCGATTCAGGTGCAGCTAATTAAGAGACAACTACTGCCCGTTCGAATGTGACAGTTAGGCAAAAACGAAATTTGAGTGTGAAATATTGGCCAAAGACCTAACTATTGTTTCTGGAATCACAAAACACATCCATAAACATTGTTTTAGTGTTTAACTCGTACCATAGATTTAGAAAGATGAAAATATAACAAAGCTGCTTTCATCAGGGTGACGCCCTGATTGTTTCAACTGCCTTTTAAGGGTCTATGGAGCAGTAAAAAAATGAAAAACTCAATGTAATAAAATATAATTAAAAAAAAAACATTTGAGAATTTTTGTAAAATCATCGCCCCACCCGCCTTTGAAAATACAGTTACACTCCTTTTTAACTCTAAGCAATTTAACACCATACATATTCACGCCTACTTTTTGTTGCCTTAGCAATTTAACATGGCTACATTTTAAAAACCGTTTCCATAACCGTTTTTATAACACCGTTTTAATCCAAAATGAGAAAAAAAACTTATTCATAGGGGGCTTTGATGAATTGAAAACCACTCCAATTAAAGTCACACAATTTCGCGCTACTTAATTTGCGTAATTTTTGAACGCAAATGACCTTGCCAATAGTTTCAATGAATCGTTCCATGCAGAAATGAAATGGCATTGCCAATGATTTTAATGAATCATTCCAAAATGAACGAAAAACAAGCAATAGTTCAATGGAATTCAAAGGCCCGCGAATATTTGGACGGCCTTTGGCTAGTATGGCCTAAGTTTCCAGACTTTTTCAGCCGGTATAGAAATTTAAAAAAGGTTTCACCAATGCCAAAAGCCTAAAAACTATTTTTTTTCAGAATCAGTCTCGAACTTAAACATATAACCTGGTCGCTTTGTCAGCTTTTTTGAACTGTTGGCATATCAAAGCAAAGCTGAAGAGATTTCAGGCCCCTAGTCCCAACCTAGCATCTCGAAAAAAAAGGCGATTGTCGTGGGTCTAAATTGCTAAGGCACGAGTCAAGTTCTTGCCTTAAGTTACTTTTCTGGGAGTCTGCAAGGAAACGTTTTTTCAAAAAATGCTGACAAAAATTCAAGTAGGATTAAAATTTGACTTTTAAAAACAGGAAAAATTAAAAAAAAATGAGACAAAAATTACAATGATTTAACACAAAATAGATAACGCTTAAATCAGTTTTGTCTTTGTAAACAGACATTATGTTTTGTACTCTTTCATATAATACCTAATACTCGGGACTTTTTCTTTTTTTTTGTGAAATTAAGGCCACTCGATGCATCAAAAAACCTTAGATTTTGCACGAACGCGTCTTTTTGCAGGATGCTCACTACTTCCCACATTTTTGGGCTCTGCTGGATTAGAATTGGATCCCGAAATGCCATCCTTCGAAAGCATTTGTTGTTCGAGCAATCCCACTCACGGGCGCATCTCGCTGGTTCCATAGGGAGGCTGGGAATAAAAGTTGACGGTTTGGCACCAAAATCTTCATTCAAGTAGAGTCAAAGTAGAGACACAACTCGTCATTTTTCTCAATTTTTGAGGGTCCTAAACAATTTCTGTCGTATACATTCTGAATTTTCTGAATGGTCTTATCACAGGAATCGCCAATGTTTTCCTTTTTTTCCAAATGCAAGGGTAGGCACCATTCTTAAAGCGATAAACCGGGATTCGTTTTGTGGGTCATTTTCAAATAAAGTTCATCATTAGCTTTTTTTTCGTGGAACTCTGGGAGAGATGTAAAACTCAACCCAATAAAAGTGCTTCGGGGAAAGATTTTTTTTGGAAGCACTGAAGACCAAATTGCTCAAAGTCTAACAAAGATTTGTTTAGGCCGGCAGTTGGGTGCTAAATAAATTAACGCCTTCAAAAAGCGATTTTAGGTCGTTTCGTATTTGTTGGGAATGAGGCGTAAAGGCAAGATTTTGCGCCACCTTGTATTTACGCCTCATTCCTAACAAATACGAAATAACCTAAAACTCGCTTTTTGAAGGCGTTAATTGATTTAGCACCCAATTGCAGGCCTTAAAAAATTTTGGTTAGAATTCGAGCAATTAATACCAGATACACTAACATTAACTGAATAGAGATGATGGAAAATTTTTGGAGTAACTTCAAAAATGCCATCTGCTAACCAAAAAGATGACTCTCAGCTTTTCGGGGTTGCCGCACAAAATGAATCTCTCGTGATCATTCGATCCACTGTCATACCGGATAAAAATTATGAACTTTTCTTGGTTCTCGAAATTTTGCAAAACGGGGATGAGTGGTATAATAAAATCGAGCTGCTTACGTGTGTGCTCTGCCGTTCGGATCAGTTTGTCTTTAGTTGGGAGGGCAAGCTGAGTAGCCAAATAATTTCTGACTGGCAAAATTGCACTGGCAAATGCGACATTCGGTGTAAATCTCTCTCTGAGATCTTTCAAAAGCTTTATGACTTTTTGAACTTCTGATTTTCCCGCTGAAATGTCATGGTTATGCTCTCCACGCATCTCGATCAGTTCGTTATTTTCTGTAATGGCAGTTATTCGACGTTTATTTGGTTAAAATTTTGAGCAAATCCAGTTTCCGCTAAACTTATTCTTTCGCTTGAAAAAAAATATTGACCTGACGCTATCAGAATTGTCTTAACTTTATATGCAACTGTGAGTTCGAAAGAAGACTCAATCATAGTTTGTCTTTTGTGTTTGCTTTTTTTATCACTTGCATTTGTGAGTCCCGTATAAAGCTACTGTCAAAAATTTCTAATTTTCAGAAATTTCACGTCAAATTGTTATGAATTAGCATAAGCAGGTTTTTTAGTGATTATAAAGGTTTAGCAAAAAATCTAATTGAAAATAAATTAGGAACTTGTCGGAAAGAGTCTTAAGTGATTTAGGAAGCCTCATTTCAGCATGTACAACTCAGATAAATCAACTTTTCTTTTATGGTGCGAGCGATAATTGCAGGATTGATTTTGGTGTGATAAGAGTTAAGATAAGGAATTCTTACAGCATTAAAAACAGAAGTGAAATGAATAGGTGTTAAAATGTACGGTGTTAAACTAGAATATAGGAGTTGAAATGTTGTTGTTTAAATTGATTAGTAGTTAATTAACTAGGTGTTATAATGTACGGTGTTAAATTGTACGATATTAAATTGTAGGACACCGAAAAAACCAAGTGTTAGAATTTGCTCCTAGTAACAAATATGCGGCTAAAACAGTCCGAAAAACAACGGTAACTTTCACTTTATTTTTTATGTGCATGCGCTTTTCCCTTACCAATTTGACAAATTTAAGTTATCAAATTTCTGAGCAGTATCACACTTTTTTTAAAATTTCCAATGGTGCTTAACTGGTTTTCACGAAGTTTTTTACAGAGCCAAGCTTTGGCCAATTTTGCGTGAGCTCAGCTATAAATTAAAGCTAGCACATTGTAATTGAGTCTGAAAATCTCAAAATTTTAATCAAATTTATCCTGACAAGGATTTAAAAAAATTTGAAATAGCATTAGAAATCCGAGTTACGACTGAAACAAGACTGCTCGTATCAGGGCGAAGCCCTGAATGTTCTGACTGCCTATTAAGGTTTATGGAGCAGTAATATCGTTAAAAAATTACAAGTAATAAAACAAAATGAAATTTTTTTTCAAAAATTTGAAATTTTTAAAATAAAAATCATCACTCCACACGCCATATAAAGTACAAAAGGATAGATTTTGCAACTTGTAACAAATCAATTATGGCAAATAAGCTGCCTTCAATCAATTTGGAACAATTTCTAAGAACTGATTAAAGCTCCGCTTACGCGTTAATAGCGCGAAATATATCGCGCGGTTATTGTTCTAAATTGGTCAAAATGGCGCTCACTAAATTGCCAGATTTTTACAAAAAGTGGTCACAGGCTACTTATGTTTTCATGTTTCAGGCTCAGGCAAAACAACACCTTTTTGGGTGATATGAAAACAATTCAGTCAGAAATGACTAGTTGAAAAGCCGAAATTTGTCTGAAGAAGAAACAAGACTGCTCGTATCAGGGAGAATCCTTGATTGTTCCGATTGGTTTTAAAGTTTATGGAGCAGTATGAACGGAAAAACAATTAATTGTAAAAAAAAAAATGAAAAACGTTTTCTTGAATTTGAGATTTTTTTTGAAAATTATCCCCCAACACGCCATATAAAGCACAAAAGAACAGATTTCGCTCCTTTTAACAAATCAATTATTGCGAATAAGCTTCTTTTACCCACTTTGGAACGATTTCTAGGACGGAGTAAACCTCACCTTATGCGTGATAAGCGCTAAATTTATAGTGCGATAATTGTCCCAAATTGGCCAAAATGGCCATCTTTTTTAAACCACCATAACTTTATTAAATACGATTACAGGTGAGATATCTTTCCAAATTTGAACTCAGGACACGAATACTTTTTAATGATATCAAAGAAATTGGTCAAAAATGATAGTTAAAAGTCGAAATTTGTCTGAATAAAAAAAGCCCTCCGAGTACAAATAATCCGTTACTTTCGTTATAAAAGTCGGAACTAAATATGCTCTGAACAGAAACATATGCTCAAATACAGAAAATACTCTCCGAGTTTTAAAAAATGTTGTTCATCCTTTGGGATAAACGCGTTCCGTTTTCGGTTATTTTCAGCTTCAAATTGGTTTAAAAATTAATTTAAGTTTCCAGTGCTTTTTGAACAATGTTTTTATTCATGTTTGAGATAAACCGCCGTTTCACTATGTGATTTGAATATTTATTTCAGCATTTGAAACAAATTGCACTTTCAGTATTTGACTTAAGTGGCTAATGCAACATATGAGATAATTAGCTAAATCAGTGTTTCATATAATTCCTAATTATGATGATCATTAGTTGTGAAGTTGCCATTTCAGTATATGAGATTAATGAACTTTCAGCTTTTTCAGGGCGATGGTTCGGCCGCTTCTGAGGTTAAATCGCATTCCGTTTTGCTGTAGATGGTTGTTTCCTTGGTTGGTTTTTGAGTTTTCGTGCTTTTCTCCAATGATTTGAACTCATTCCTCGCGGTTTGTCGCACGGTCGTTTGCCTGTCCTCTTCCCCATTGGCTTACCGCGCCGTTTGGTTGAACTGGTTCGTTTGTTGCTTTGCTCTTGTAGCGTTGTTTGTCCCTTTCTTGTTAATTTTCTTGCCAGTCCTGTTTCTTCATCCTCCCAGAACATTTTGTGTTGAGGCGCCTTCGGGTCTTCGATGTCTTAAAAACGAAGACAAGGTCCTGATCTCCTTGCGGATTTGTAAGCTACGTAGTCACCTAGCCGTGATGTTCCACACGGTCCGTAGATTAAAGAATTAGGTACAAAAGCAACCCCACTATTCCTTAAAAGTCTAAGTTGTTTTCCGAATGCCTGTACCCATGCTGTATGTGGTGTGAAAATTAAAATTTTTATAGCGAACAATTTACTTTTTTTTGCAAGGTTTTAGGATCTTTTAATTTAGTAGCCACTCGGATAGTTTTTCTTGCCACTTGTTCTAGTCGTTTGTTAATATTTTTGTCGATTGATGTTTGTATTCCTATATACATATTGTTTATTAGTTTATCTATGTTTATTTCTACATTTCGTTTGTGTTTTGCACCTGTTGTTAGTTTTGATGTCTTGTCTGCTGCAGTTGGTTTCCAATGTAGCTGTTGTCGTTGGTTGATAGATGCTTCATCCTCCGGCAATTGTTGCAAATCGTGCTTGATTTCAGCCGGCCGAGGTGGCTTTGTGAGGTTTTTCCGATCTAAACATGCGTGTTTTGCATTTTCCCAGTTAAGGTTGTTAGGTGAGCTAGTTGTTGCAATGTTGGACAGAGGAGTATTCGGTTTTCTGCTTCAAAAAGGGAAATTTTTGTTAGGCCATGTGATGTTATGCGCAAAGTTTGTTTTATCTCGGCAACGTCCGAAGCTAATTTGTATTATGTTTTTTCCGGATCTATTCTCATAACCCCTAATCGACGTTTTAATGTTTGTAACATTCTTTCCACCATCCCATTGACTCTATAATTTTCTACCTGTGCGAAGAGTAACTTAAAATTGTTTGTGTTGCAAGAAATTTTTAGCGCTAAATGTTTGTGCTTGATCACATCTTAATCGACGGGGTACTCCGTTATTTGAAATCTACCATTGCATGAATTTTATGGCGACATCCGCTGTAGTCTTTGAAACAACCTTCACTGTTGGAAATTTTGACCATTTGTTTACTGCTGCTAGTATGTAAGCGTTCTTATTTATTTCATCGTGAAGGGGCCCTGCAAAATCAAATTATACTTCTTCATTGGGTTCTACAACCGAATCTATTTGGAGTGAATTTTTTCCCCTATTTTTGATTTAAGGTTTTTACCTTGCTCTGTACAGTGTTTGCAATTTTGCGCCATCTGGACGATTGATCGATGTATGTGTGGAAACCACACGTTTTGACATAAATCCAACATAGCGACCGACCCTGGGTGTGTCAGATATAAACTTTCCAGTATTGTTTGACGCAGTTGTGTTAGGATAACGATGCGTTCGTCAATAAGCAAACATTCCTCCCTAAGATGCAGTCTGTTGCGGACATTGAACCAATACTGTCCGTATGAGGACTTTATCACGTCCCAGTCCCGCTTTTATACAAAACTGATGAGTTTCCTGTCCTTTTTCGTAGCTCCGGCGATGAATTTGATCCCCAGGACCTTCTAAAACCTTCTTCGGAAAAGGGGTGTGTCCTCCTCTGTCTCCGTCATGGTTGTCGGTTTACGGTTGCCACTATCCCTTCAGTTATTTTATGGTGGCTAGCTTCGAGCTGTGTAGCTTCGGGTTGTGTTTTGTCATTGTGGGCGGTTCCTCATTTGGGGCACAATCCTCCTGGCTTGCGATGTGATAGTTTATTCTACTCACGAACTGCACTTGCATCTCAGTCCGTTGCTCCCTAATGTATGTTTGCGTTCCCACCAACACTTTAAAATTGTCCGTTTGTACATCTTGTGTTGTCTTGGGGATGTGCTGTTTGGCTGGTTGTGTAGTTTTTTCGTCAAAAGTTATTTTTGGGAAGTTTTTGACTGGTGGCCTTCAGAAAAGTAATTCTCTGGCGTACTTGACGTCTTTGGGTGTTGTTTCCGATGTGGCGGCTGTTGCTTTTTTCTTAGTTGGCGGTCGCTTGTGCTACTGAGGATCTGAGAGGCTTTCCTCTCTCTTCGATGTTCCTTGCCAATTGAGCAGTTTTCTTCTTTTCTGCCACGTGGGTTTAGCGACTTTACTTCGTCCGGAATGAATCCGCCTTTGTACTTTCCAACATCCTGCTTTCGGTTCATTTTCTCTTTTCTGTTATTGTATTTGACAAAATTTGTTGAATTTTCCGATGTTACGAGTGTATTGTGCAAATGTGATTTCTCTTTTGAGTTTATATTTCGTGCCAGAGCTGACTGATTTGCAGATTGATTTGATCCGATCTGATTTGGTTTTTTTGTGTTTGCAATTGACCGCTTGTGATATTTTTGGAAAAATATTTATTCAAGTCAGGTTTTGAAGTGTTAATTGTTGTCCTTTTTTTCCGCGCGCTTTTTGATCAGCTGACACGGTGCCATAATCTGATTGGCTAACATATTAAGAATTACGTTGTCAATCACCTCCAAGTTACTTATGAATGTATTAATTGATGCAACAACAAATTCCTCATCAAACTTGCTTGGGGGTATTGCCAATCTAACTGGATTCCGTGACATATAGTCTGTTAGCGCCATTTTGCTACCCGCCAAACGTTTGATATCAAAATGAAACGGGATTAGATGATCAATCAATATTTAATCTGCTTTTGACTGGTTTTTGATCTCTCGCTTGCGTTTAAAGCGCTTATCAAAGCTTGATGCTCTGTGATGACGGTGAAATGTTTTCCGTACAGATAATGTTTGTAGTGTTCAATGGCCCACACTACACCGAGTATTTCGAGCTTGTTGACTGAAAACTTCACCTGGAGGGAATTTAAAAATTTTGATAAATAGGCTATTGCCACCCAGCCTTCTGGTGAATATTCTTCGAGTGACGCCCCTAACCCTGATGTAGAAGCATCAGTTACTATACGTGTTTCTAGATGTTGGTCAAAAAGTTTGTTCTGTGATATTTCAGAGACTTACTTTTTAATGTTTTCAAATGATGTATTGTGTTCCGGTTTCCAATTAACTGGTTTATTTTTCAGCGTATTTTTAACAGTGGTCTCATTGCTGCTGCTGTTTGTTCTAAATTTGGAATATACCTGGTGAGATGGTGTATAGAACCCATGAAGCTTTTTAGCTGTTTAAAGGTTTTTGGGGGAGAAAGTTTTTCAATTGCTTCTGTTTTTCTGAATTGGGGTGTAGTGTCTTCACCATTTATAGTGTACCCTAGCCACTCAACTTGTTTACAAGCAAACTTACATTTGCCCAATGATATGGCAAGATTTTCACCATCTAATCTTTCTCGAATCGTTTGTAGTTTTTGTTTGTATATATCAATCGACCTCTTGGTCACGATCATTATGTCGTCTAGGTATGCGTAGGTGTTTGAGCAATTTGTCAGAGGGAGATCGATGGCCTTTTGAAATTCAGCTGGCATATCCGTGAGGACGTAGAATCCTGTTTGAAACTGGTAAGTTCGGGTGGCATTGCCACCAATCAGACTGAAGTTGCATTGTTCACGAGTCGGTTCGTCTAGCGGGATTTGCGAATACGCGTATCGCAAATCTAATCTTGAGAATAGATTTTGCTGATTGTTGTTTGATTTCACCACTTGTGCTATGTAAGTGTTTATAATAAATATATTTATCTTTTTCAAGACTAATGCCAATTTTACCGTCTGGTCTTTTCTACGGTTATCACGATTGGACTAATGAATGTCGATCTGAGCATTTATCCAGTTTTATTATGTGTTTTTGATCCATGAGTTTGTTGAGTTCTTTTTCTACTCGTTCTTGTAGATGAACCGGGACACGGCGTCCCTTCTGATGTACCGGAAAAATCTGCTGTATCGGAGAAATATAGCCCATCGGAGAAATATACATCGCAGAAAAACATTGCAGAAATATAGCCCCCCCCCCTCCAATAGACCAAGTTAAGATCCTCGAACCCAGCGTTGAATTTAATATAATTTTGATAAGCGCTGCGTGTAAAATGCTCTATTCTGACTGGCTGAAAAATCGAACTCAGAACCAAGTTAACATCCCCCCTAAACGGATTTTGGGGGGGGGATATTAACTTGGACCCTAATTTTGCAATCAATGATTAAAGCATCAGAGCGCTAAAATTTTTAGCCATTTGTTTCTGAATTCCACAAAAATAAAAACATCGCAGAAATATAGCCTTTCCAGAGATTCGTGTCTTATGTGATAAATGGCCCAAAATTAGTATTTCTACTTAGAACTAAAAATCTATGTACTTGAATCTGATTGGCTAGAAACAATAGAGCGTACGGTACTTCAATTAAAATTTCAAGCAGACAAAATTGTTAGCCAAAATTACAAAAACCATGGTATAATCATATAGTAGCGGATTTAGGGGGGGGGGGGGGGGGGTGTGGCAAAGGAAACAAACGCCTCGACCCCAAACGCCTCAATCTATACTAATTTTGAGGGGGAGTGCGCGCCAAAAAACGCGTTTTTGGCCTGTTTCTTATATATAACCTGTTTTTATTTAACAACCTGTAATCAAAATTAGCAAATTCAAGGCCGGAATTTGTTTATCATTTCGGCCAATTTTGGATAACTATCCTTAACTCTTAAACGGGATCATCAATCTTCACAAATTGCCTTGAGAGAAACTCATTGATGCTTATTATACAGGAAACAAATCATTGTTTACTCTTTGTGCTGGGAAAGTTTGCAAAAAAGTTGTTCATTTTTTTATTTTGAATTTTATTCAATTTATGACAAAAAATTATGTCAGTTTCATATATGACCGTAAAAGCAATCAAGTTTCCGCACTAATACGAGCAGTTGTGTATGCTCTGTATTACGAATTGTAAGTAACTCTTTGATCATACAATCAAATCGTAATTTCATAAATTTCCAATTTCTCTCAAATAGATAGCTAAAAACAAACTTGGAGCGACAGTTGTAGCATAGCAGCATAGAAGCAGATGCCATCATTTTTTCTAATATTGTCCAACTATATTGTCGTCTCAAATACTCTATCCTTACGAAGAAACAAACAGTTGATATCAGGGCGGATATTTGAATAAAACAACTGCTCTTCAAGATTTCTGGAGTAGTTTTTGAAAAAAAATCATGTTTTTGCAAATTTTCTCTCACGCGCAAAGTCAAGTTCAACAAAATATGGTTCTCAACTAATGAGGTGTCATTTGGGCATATTATTCATAACTTCAGAAAAGTTAATCCCTATGAAATATATATTTAATTTTGAGTTCAAGGCATCAACCTCACTTTTAAAACTTCAGTTTATAAGTTTCCTCAAAAATTCCTATGTAAGTTTGTGCTCGGGTTGACTTTCAGACTCCTTGTCCAAAATATAACTCGAAGGGCAAGTTTTCTGTTTAATCAATTCGACCTGAAAAATCCATTTAATTCTTGGAAAGTCGGAACAAAAGGGGTCTGAGATGAAGCTTGAAAGTATACGTCTATGGCTTTCGCAGTTTGCGTCAACCTGTGGAACTTGAAGTGAAATAATCCACTTAATGAAATTATGAATACTACGAAACGTCAGGTAAGAGTACTCAATGATAAGCATTCAAAGCAACAAAAAAATGAAATTTTTGCATCGGCAAAAAACAAAAAGCGAAAAAACGATTCAACAGCTGAAAAAGCTCGTGAGAATTATAATTATAATTATTTTAGTTTTTTTTTTTCGTTTTTGATGTTGAGTGTATCAGTTTTCACTCTGTGTCTCGTGTTGAACCTCAGCACTGTTTTCACCCTGGAAGAGAGACCCTTCTTCTGTGAAGTGAACGAATCCAGGGTCGATGCTGGTGAGAACTCAGGGTTCAATGACGTCTGTTCTTGTCCAGGTCGGTTCACTTCGAGACTGTTTTGTTAGCTCAATCCTTAATCAACCCATTAGAAAATAGGTTATGAGAACAATTTTTTTTTGGCTTAATTACGACAGGCTTTTGACAAAAGCGACAAAATCTCAAATAAAAAATTATAATCGAAAAAAGTGAATACTTTTTACTATTATTTTTTTTACTATTCAAAGCTCATTGAGCACCCAAAAATTTTCAAAAAAAAAAGCATTTTTAGGTCGACCCAGGGGCTAATTTGAGGGGAGGCGGCGCCTGAGGGATTTGGTCAAAAAAGGGTCTTTATAGTGATTTGGAGAGCTCAAAAAATCAATTAAGTCGACTTAAACAAAAAAGCGTCGACCAAATAATTTTTCCGAGCTTTCTAGACAAAGATCCTAGTTTGACCAAATATTTGGAACCGCAGGCAGTATTTTGAATCTAAAACAGGCAAAAAATCCGTTTTTAGGCACTTTTTGGAAGGTTTAACCCAGGAGTCGGATTTTTGAGCAGCCCCCCCCCCCCCACCCCTTCATCAAAATTAGTATATATTGGCGCCAAAGGCGATGTTAGAAAAGTTTGAGAATCTATGAGCAAAAATGAAAGTTTTAAAATAATACCAAATGGATACCTTTTGCATGGCCAAGGGGTCAAATTCCCTAGAATGGGGAGGGGGGCGTCTGCGATGTTTTTTTAAAACATAATCTCTTACAGATATTTAATTCATTCGTAATTTAAGGTACGATTGTGTTCGACTTGACAAATGATGAGCCGATTTTGGTGGTCAAGTATCGCTTATTTGCGAGAATGAAGTTCACAGACATTGGGCCAGATTCGCTTGGGTTTTTGGACTCTTGTGTAGCTCCCAAATCAATGGATACATGGCCAACAGATTTGGTCGCCGAAGCCAGATCTGCTTGTGCAGTGTGGTTCTTTTAGTTTTTGGTAATTTTTGTTTAAACTTTGGTCGTTTGAGTCACGCAAAAAAATACATCAAAATAATAGTTAATTAGCATGCTAAAAAATTTCTAATGATTGTTTGTATCATGTTTTTATATTAATATAAAATTTTATCCAAACGCATGTCATCAGGGGCAGATCTAGGATTTTCTCGAGAGGGGGAGGCGGATTTTCAAAAAAATTTCGTTTAGTTTTGTTGACTTTTTTTTAGATCAATCAAATTATTTGCCGACCCTCCCAAAGCACTTAAAAGACGCTGTTTTAGACAAATTTTGTGTGCACCGCAGGCAAAATGTTGAAAAAAGAGACCAAAAAATCGCGTTTTTCCGGTGCGTGCTCCCCCCTCAAAGTTAAAATATATTGGCTCCAGATCCGCCGTTAGAAAATTTTTAGGGCGCGTTATCATAGATGAAAATCTCAAAACAGTACAAAGGGTGACCACCCCTGCTTGTCATGCTCTTTCACGAACTTCAAGCTATTCAGTTTAATAATAGTTTTTGTTGATATATTCCTATTCTATTCCTGAATCTTATAATCCTAACCAATTTAAAATAAATTTCTAGTTAATCAACATGTAAACGTGAGAAAATCACACTATTCAGAATTGAGTTTAATGATTTTCTGTTTTAGTTTCACAAACTTTGTTAAAGTCAATAGTTGCACGGTTACAGTTGCCCGCATAGTTACAGTTTGATCGGTTGCAGTGTCTTGTAGAGATAAGTCACAAAACTTCCCGGCCTCCTTGAACGGGTTCAAAAAAACTACTACCAGAAATCTTAGAGTTGTGTCCTGAATGAAAAGAACTATTCTAAAATTGGTCAATTTCTGTCGGAATGCAACAGTACAAATCTGTTGACTGGTCGATTGTAGAGTCCTGTTCGGGTTTTGATTTCTGCAACCCGGATCATGTGGTGATTGCCAGCAAAGACTTGAGTGATACGACCCATTGGCCACATCAAAGGCGGGATGTTGTCCTTTATGACAATAACAAGGTCTCCAATGGGGAATTGTCGTGATGGCGATGTCTTCCATTTAGCTTTTCGAGGCAGAGAAGTCAAGTATTCTTCTTTCAAACGTTTCCGAAATTGTCGAACTATGTTGTCAATGGCTTTGATTTGTCGACTGAGCGATGTCCTCTTGTCGCGCGTAGAACTCGGCATTGCTGTCAATACTCGTCCGATGAGAAAATGTCCCGGAGTAAAAACGAGTGCACCGTTGACGTCATTAGATGGCAAAACAAGTGGTCTTGAATTGAGGGTGGCCTCAATTGGTGTCAGAACTGTCAGGAACTGATGAAGCTGTAGTCACGTTTTCCCAACTGTTCGAAATAAATGTCGTCTCAACGATTTCACTGCCGCTTCCCATAATCCTGCGAAGTGTGACGCTCTTGGTAGAACAGTGTACCATGAAACACTGTTGTCGTTGGTAAAAGTGCTGAAGTTTTCTTTAAGTTTTTTTGTTCATCATCAGTTTTTGGGAATTCAATTTCACCTCTGGAGCCAATAAAAGTAATCGAACTGTCACTGTAAAAAGCTTTCCGTAATCCTCTTCTGGCGCAAAAATGTTTCACAGCGTCTAAGGAATTGTCCTTTGTGAGAGAGTAGACGGTTTGCATGTGAACAGCTTTAGTTGCAAAGCAAATAAAGATAGCCATATATACTTCAAATTCTTGGCGGCTTTTGTCTTTGATGTAGTAATGTCCACAATAATCAAGCCCTGTGTTGCGGAATGTAAAACGTTCCACCGCTCTTTCGCGTCTGTCGAATGCAAGGCTTGCAATTAGTAAGAGCTTGATAGGCCAACGCGAGGCCTCCTGGTATCCATACCGTTTGTCAAAGTGTGTAGAGTGTCATCTGAAGCCCGCTATGAAACGATCTTTCATGCGCTTCCCTAATGAGCAATTTTTTTATTGGTGATTTCCTGGGAATGAGCACCGGAAAATTTTTGTCGATATCAAATGGTGAAAAGGCGAGGCGTACTCCTAGACAAATTAAGTTGCTCTCATCGTCGAAAAAGGGTGAAAGTCTCAGAAAGTTGCTGTTCCTTGGAATACGTTTCCTTTTCCTGGTAAGTTGAAACTCAGCTAGATGATTCTGCTGAACCAAGCTTCACAGAGTCGTGCGAGCTTCTGTAATTTTCACGGCTGAAAGTTTTTCAGGTTTGCAGTTCCTCTGAGTCGCCGTCGTTCCCCTGATTGAACTTCACTAAGTTCCCATTGAGAGTCGTCAGTTTTGTTGTCGTTGTTTTTGCTCCCTGAAATTCTGCTCGATGAAATTGTTGCCTTCGCGCGATCAGCAGTTGCTGCCAAACCTGCAGTCCAGCTTCCGCAAAGCAGCTGAAGTCCAACCCCGTACCTTTACCTCCAATTTCCCTGCCTGTACCTTTGCCAGAATGAGAATCAGAAGATCTAACAGAATTTGCGCTTGTATCTAATTCAGTACCCACACTTGTTTCATCATCTGGCTTTGTCCCTGTACTCTTACTAGCATCGAATAAAAATGCGTTAGCACTAGTCAAACCTTTACCATTACCAATACCAACCATCGCGCAAATATCTGCCCCTGTACCAATACCTTCCCCGATTTCCTTATGAATTTTCATTGAGTATTTTCGTTTACTCTCAGTACCAACACTTCCCCCTTTAGCAACAGCTGATTTTGAAGCATAACCTTCCCGGGCATCATCGCTTTCTTCTGTCCGCAAAACTAATCTTGGGCCAATACTCTCCCGAGTATCAATATCTCCTGTAGCAGTTGTTGCGTCGGCTACGTTTGGAACTGCAGCTTGAACATCCAGCCTGGGATGCGTTCTGCAGTTTTTGACAAATCTCTTGATGTAACCTAAGGTCCTGACATCTTTCGAAAGCCGCGAAAACCTGGTCAACAGATCTAAGACTCTGTTCTCTTTTTCCCCTGTCATCTTTGTAAGAGATCCGCTGTCTTCAATGTTCTGGTTTCTTGTTGAGTCGAATCCGCCTGGATTGATTCTGCTTTCGGCCAGTTGCCTGATGACTGTTAGAGCCATGTTGGTCCGTTCCAACAAAGTTCATGATATGATAGAGCTGATGATGGAAAACCCCGAGGAGCACAATCAGCGGGGTTGTTTTTCGTCGGCACAAATTTCCATCTCTCGGCTAGCAGAATTTCTTGAAATTTTGCTACTCGATTAGCAACGAAAGTCTTCCATTTGCAAGGAAATTCTCGTAACCACGCAATTGAGAGTTGGTCCAGGCGAAGACAGTTTGTATGATAAACCGCATGTCGCTGATGGCGACTAGAGTTGCTTCCGCTAGTTTTGAAACCAGAAGTGCTACACAAAGTTCCATACGTAGAACACAAATGCATTTAATAGGCCAACTCTTGTTTTTGCGGTCAACATTTTGACGTGTATCATCTTCGCTGGTTTCTTGTCAAGTATACAAGACAACTGCATATGCTGTAGTTGATGCGTCACAGAAAACATGAAGTTGAAGGTTATTGGCTGTCAGCGTAGAAGAACTCGGCGAGACAACTTGATGTTTTCCAGTTCCTTAAGCTGATGTGGAAGGCGTCCGTAGTGTTCCTGAAAATTGACAGGTATCGTTTGATCCCACGAGATCTTGTCCATCCACATGAGTTGTATGAATGATTTCAGTTGAATCATTGTAGGCGAAAACCATTCAAGGAGGTCAAAGAGTCTCGTGACTTTTGAGAGTTTTTGTCGTTTGTTCACCGGAATCTGTTCGCTTAATTTAACTGCAAAACTAAAATGATCTGTCGCTGAGTTCCATTTGATGCCGACTGTTTTGATGACATAATCGTCAATTTTGATTATCATTTCGTCTGCTGCTTCCCGATAGTGTACTGAGAGTTGTTCTACTAGCTTCGTGTCGTTTGATGTCCATTTGCGAAATTCAGATCCAGCTTTATCAAGTTTTGATGAATCCGTCCTGTAGCTGAATTGCTGATTCCTTATCTGAAGATCCTGATAAAAAGTCATCGACGTACATATCGTTGAGTGTTGCTATCGTAAAGGAGTCGTCGTTACATTCTTCAGCAAGCACTTGAAGAAGTTTTATTGAATGAAAGGCTGAAGAAGCAATTCCATACGTAACTCTGGTCATTCGGTAGTGCTTAACTTCTGTCGAGTTTTGATGTTTCCACAAGATTTGCTGATAGTCTCTATCTGCTTCTGCCAATTCCACCTGGCGGTACATTTTTGCAAAGTCCGCTAAAAGTGCTACCTGATGCATTGGGAAGCGAATCAGAATGCTGAAGAGGTCTTTCTAAACTGTAGGTCCAACGATCAGTTTGTCGTTGAGTGATATTCCAGAAGTCGTTTTTGTTGATGCGTCGAAAACCACTCGAAGCTATGATGCCGTGCTTGAATCCTTGAAAACGCAATAATGTGGCATCTAGACATAAATATAATGCGGTCGCACCAACTCGTTGTCTGAAACTTCCGCCATATGGCCAAGCTTAATAAACTCGTTGATGAAGTTGTTGTACTACTCTCAGAGCTCAGGGTTCCTTTCCAAACGAAAGAGTAAATTACGTAATCGTTTGCGAGCCTGCTGTAGTGAGTCTCCAAGTAGTCCAACTTCTTCTTTGAACGGCAGTTTCACCGCAAATCTTCCAGCTGGTCTGCGTTTATTTGTTGCTTTGAAGTGTTCCTCACATTTAAGAGATTCGTTGATAGTCTCTATCTGCTTCTTCCAACTCCACCTGGCGGTACATTTTCGCAAAGTCGGCTAAAGATGCTACCTGATGCATTCGGAAGCGAATCAGAATGCTGACGAGGTCTTTCTAAATTGTAGGTTCAACGATCAGTTTGTCGTTGAGTGATATTCCAGATGCCGTTTTTGTTGATGCGTCGAAAACCACTCGAAGCTATGCTGCCGTACTTGAATCCTTGAAAAGGCAATGACGTGGCATGTAGACACAAATATAATGCGGTCGCACCAACTCGTTGTCTGAAACTTCCGCCAGATGGCCAAGGTTAATAAACTCGTTGATGAAGTTGTTATACTACTCTCAGAGCTTAGGGTTCCTTTTCAAACGAAAGAGTAAACTACGTAGTCGTTTGCGAATCTACTGTAGTGAGTCTCCAAATAGTCCAACTTCTTCTTTGAATGGCAGTTTTACCACAAATCTTCCATCTGGTATGCTTTTAGTTATTGCTTTGAAGTGTTCCTCACATTTAAGCTCCTCTGGTGTCCACAGTCTTTGTTCTGGAACTTCATCGATTTCCCAAAAACGATGTAGAGTTATGTTGCTGTCGTCGCTAACAAGAAACGTCTGTTGTATTAAAGTAATTCTGTTGCTTCTGTTTTCTTGTCCAATTACAAGCCAGCCCAAAACTGAGAATCGATAAAAAACTGAACCTGTCTGTTCCTTGATTCTGTTGTTTCCAATAATCAGATCCTCGTAGTATGCTGCTCCAATGATCATATCAATTTCCCGTGGACTGTTGAATCCGGGATCGGCCAATTGTAATTCCTTCACTGTTCTCCAAATGCCGTTGTTGAGTCATCCCGAAGGCAAGTTGTTGATGAGCTTCTGACTAATTCATGCTGTTATTGTGATTGGTTCATTATCTGAGGGCCGTATGAGTAGATAAAATTGTCCCTTGCTGTCGCAAACTTCGTTTCCTCCAACTCCTTGTTGTCTGCTTCTGTCTGCGTATCTGTAAAAGTTGAACCGCTGCTTCTGTTATCAGATTGTTCTGTGATGCTGAATCCAATACTCCTCGAATGTGAAATATTTCTCCATTGATCTCGTGCGGAATGATGGCATTTTGAAGAAAACTTCGTTCAGAGATTTTTCATGAAAAGCCGCCCGGTAAATGTTTGTCATCTGTTTTCATTTTTGCTGAGTCTGCTGTGTTGCAGTGTCTGGTCTTTTTTACAACACTTTACTGCTCACAATGAAGATGAGTATTGTGCTTCTGTTCACATTCCTTGCATCGAGATCCAGAACAATCCTCACTTCGATTTCCAGGTCGAAAACAGTTGAAGCACAGTTGTTTCACTTCGATCAGTTGAGATCTGTCTTATATTGAAAGGTTTTTGAGGATGTCGCATCTGCAGGTTCGATGGTTCTTTCCACAGCATTCGAATTCATCCTTGTCTGATGTAGCTAGATTTGTCTAAAGCGTTTTTGGTGTCATGTTACTTCTTTTCTTTTCGAGCTGCTGATTACCAATCGAAGTCGATCGCAAAGATGGTGTTTCAAGAGCTTGGCATCTCTGTTCGAAAAGTTTCTTGAGCTGGTCATAACGCTGAGGTTCTCTTTCTGGTTTAGATATTTCCCAAGCTTTCCATGTTTCAATGGGAAGTCGTTCCGCCACGAGGTAAAGAACAAAATTATCCTGTTGATCCACTGGTTGCTATAGTTAAGCAAAGCAAGTCGGGGTTCCTTTGTTGTTTCCATGAGAGTTCGTAGATCTTTGGAGTTTTTTGTTGTCAACGAAATTTAATCAACGTACTTTTTTCATACTAAAAATGATCCTAATCCATTTTTGTCAGTGCGGGTACCTTCTTATTATTTCTACTACAATTGTACGAATAGTTTAGCAGTTACTATCGATCTTTTTTTGCTGTTTTCTACCGAATATTAAAAATCATACTGCAAGTCGTTTAAGAAAAAACAAAGATTTGAAAAAATTTGTTGAATAATTTTTGCTCGGTGTTTCCCGTTTTTCAGCTGTTTTTTTTTTTAATTTTTGCCGTCGTTTCTGTACTGTGCTACTTGCACAGCAACTGGTTCTCTTTTTTTACGAGTGCTTTTAAATATTGGCTAACTCTCAAAAAAAGGCCTGTTTATTAATAGAAGACTGTCTCTAATGATAATTTGTAACTATAAAAAAAATCAAGACTGAGTAGCTGGAATTCAATCCAGAACGATCCTGTAACCAAAGTTTATCAGTCAATAGCCCAAAGCACAGCTACATCGGCTGTTTTGAAAAGCTGTGAAAAAATGAAAACGTATATTGGTGCCACAGTCGCTTTTTGGAAAAAGTTTAAATTTTCGGTCGGCAAAAAATGATTATAACATTTTATGAAGAGAGGACAATTTGGGTGCTGAAGGAGTTAAATATTTGAAAAAAAAACGCAATTAATAAAATTAATTAAGCTTCCCGGTGAAAAAACAAAATTTCGTCGGCCGGCGGAAAAATATTTTTGTGATTGAGTTCTGACCACTGTCGGATAATTGCATTCGAAATAATTTTACTTTTATTGTGTATAATTTTCTCTATTAATTTTTTTGTTTGTCAGCAAATTACGACATGGACAAATTTCTTCAATTAGTTTGTCGCTATAGTACCTGTCGCTATAGTACCACCGCTGTCTTTCCACTAAATCAAGGTTTCCCAGAAATTAATTGCATCTAGTCGCCCAAATGAAAATCATTTTTTTATTTCTTGTAACCAGGGTTGACCAAAAATACTTATCATACAACTCTCATAAATTCGAAACTTCTTTTGATACAATTCCATACAATTCCATACGTACAGAAAATTGTATGAAATTTCTGTGATAAACATTTTCCCATAAATGAAAATTGTATGTCTAAAAGTTTTGTCATTTATAAAAATTGTATGACAAACAGTTTCTGGATTTTTTTTGAATGCTGCACAAATTACATTAAAACCCATCTAACAAGCCGTGCAATTTGCGAACAGAGAAAAAAAACTGAGAAAAAAAGTTTTTTTTAAGAACTTGAAACCTCAGTTTTTTATTTTTCTGCAGGAGAACTTTACTTGGATTTGAACGGAATTGTTTTCGCAATTTTTTCTCATCCTTCAGAAAAGTGATTATAAAGTTTTCACAACTCATTTCAAATGTTCATTAAAAAGTTATGGCGAAAAGTTATCCCTTATGGCAAAAATGCTTGTCATACAATTGTCAAATATGGAAAAAGTATGATAAGTAATTGTTAGCCGCTCAAAAAGCCGCAGAAATTGTTAAATTTTTAATTTTTATTGATTTTAGAAAACGTATGAAAATTGTTTGGCAAGCGTTTTTTTCTCACATTTGACGTATGGAATTGTATGACAATGGTTTTTTTTTATGGAATTGTATGATAAGCATTTTCGGTGCATGGAGGTCCACACGGGAAAGAAGCAATACATTATTATATAAATGCGGCAAATGCCTAAATACTTAGAAAGTTGAAATATAGCATACAAGATTGTTTTTCTCCAAAAACAGCGGCTGACAATCTAGCTCGGATGATTAGTCTCGAGCAAGTGATAGATCGAGTGCCGAGTGCCAAACAATCTGAAAGAAAACAAAAGCAAGTGTAAACAAAAATTGCAATGGTTGCAATTTCTCACAAGCTTAATTTCTTCTTTTTTGTAGATGTAAAAGAATAAATGACCGAAAACTAGACAGAAAAAAAATGCATTGCAAAAAAAGTGAAATAAATTACTTATTGTGCTCATTGGCATTTTTTTGTTTTGAATTTAAATTATTGGGAACCTCCATATTTGCATTTGTTGCTATTTATTGCAAAAGGTAATCGATTGCCAGAATTAGAAGCTTTGTCACAACTAAAGGACATTGGTTGCTTTTAAAAGACATTCCCTTCACGCTTGAAAACTTAACGCTAAAAAAAATTTTTCGATACAGTTTTTTGCTAATGAAAAACTCCAAAACAGTTTTTTGCTAATGAAAAACTAAACAACACTGTTTGTAAACCAAGCCAAAACCTTGAATGTTCCGACTGCCACTTTAACCCCAGCGAACAGTTTTTGGGGTTTTTAATATTGATAAATTACACATGTTGGACAATATCAAAGATCAATTGTAAAAGTTTGAATTGTACGAAACTGATATGACCAATGCGCTAGCCTCAACTCAAAAATTGAACAATTTTATTGTGCCGGATATTTTGTCACGCATAAAAAATTCGTGTTGCGCTATAAAGTTTACGCATAAATTCTTCAAAGAGCACATAAATTAAACCAGAGCATAGCCAAATTGTCCATTTTCGAAATTGTCTATTTGAAAAAGATGATTATAAGTAAATTTTAAAAAATTAAGAACATAAAAAATAATTCATTAATTTAGAAAAATGGTTGACATTGAAATCATGAAAAAAAAATTTGTTTTAAGTTTTTTTGAAAAGGAAATTAAATCTAAGACGGATTCAGACTCCCCTTACGCGTGTTTAGCACCAATTATATATCGCATTAATTGTCACAAGTTAGCAAAATTGGCTATTTTTAAACCGCAATATTGTCACAAAAAGTTCGATCAAAAGTGAACTATCATTTTAAGTTTGAGCTCAAGACAACAACATTTTCTGAATGATATCTATGTCAAAAACATTAGTTAAAAAAATCAAAAACTGTCTGGAGAAAAAACAAACTGAGCACAAAAATTTCGTCATTTTCTTCAAAAAAAAACGAAACAATAACCAACAAGAAGATTTTTTTCAGGAATTTTTTCAGACTACACGATCTGAAAAAGCTTACAAATTTTTTGAAAAATAACGCAGACTTTTTGGTCCATTTTGTTCAAGCGCTGAGGTGATTCAAATTCGGGTTGCTTGATTTCACGAGTCAACTAAGGTATCAAAATTAATAAAAGAACACGATGGCCTAGTATCTGCTATAAATTGGTGTTCAAGACCATGCTTTTTTACTTTTTTTTAAAAACAAAAAAACCGATTAAAAACAATAACCATTTTTTTGATGGTTTCTCTGCTTTCATCAACGATTATACATCATACAGTATTGCCTATAAGCGGGTTTCTAGGGTTTCCGTTATGATTTCATATCAATTCTTACAGAGTTCTGACCATTTAGATAAGCAGCATCTGGAGAAAACCACCGCGAACCAGCTTAGAAAACGGATAGATCATTCCCGGGACTCCTTGAGGATTGCGAGAAAAGGAGATAGAAGCAGAGAAGTTAGTCCGCTGTTCAAGCAGCAAACTAGATCGGCACAAGACAGGGAACGAGCAAAAACACTTAAGGCGTTACCTGACGCGAACGCAAAGTGGAATGCCGAACGTCGTCGGCTGGCAGGGCACGACCTGCAGCAGCTAGTAGATGATAGGAGCACAATCGACCCGGAACTCAGGAAAGAGCAGTTGTATTCCTGAGAACGCGGGTTTGTCGAGGATAAACCCACGGCGTCAGTGAGGAATCAACACAATCTACTACGCCGGGACGAGGACCGCAGAAGTGGGCGGCGTTGACTAATCCTCTAAAAGGGGTTGTGACAGCGGAGATACCAAATACGGTAACGACAGCTTCGGGCTATTTATATAGGAAGAGCGACATAGCGAAAGCGGCAATTCCACTTAAAAGTCTACCTTACTCGGCAGGAAAAAAGAGCCAAATGGGGAAGGTAAAAAGTCCACTGGAGGTGACCAAAAGCAAACGCCAGAAAAGGACATGGAGCCGGCGTTAGAAACCGAGTCTGAGCAAGAGACGCGAATTGTGCTGGATCAGCGAACCCACGAACACTTCCAAAACAGTGACACGATGGTCACCTTCGAAGGAAACCCCCAAAGGAGGCGGATTAATTTTGACAGTTAGGAAAGCGAAACCTAATCAATGAAGCCCAGCGTCGGTGGGACCGAAATCGCAGGAGCAGGTCGCCGAGAAGCTCAAGGGCAAGAAACTAATACAGGAGAAGAAAAAAGCTGCAGCACTAGCTGAGAAGCGAACACTGCCTAAATCAACTGATACAGCGGGGAAACAGGAGCCGCCGAGTAGTTCGTTGTCACCGAAAAAATTCAGCCCAAAAAAAGCAAATAAACAGATGTACTTCACCGAACACGATTTTGAACGCGTTTCAAAAGTAGGACATGGCCTCAGAAGAGTGGAAGGTTTTGGAGGACCAAGTTTTAACACGAGGAATACAGAAATCAGCGGAGGAAACTTTGAACGCGAAAGATACGATGTCTGAGGAACATGCGACAGGGGAGCCAGTTCTCCTCCACCAGGGGTCTCTGACCAGTCGATGGTTAACAAGTAGACGGGAGCAACGGTTCGACGCAGTAAATGAGCCAACAAGAATCCAAACGGTTTGGCAGCCCGATAAAATACTCAGTGAAGGAGATAAGCACAGACGAAGATATAGCTGACCTCAACGAACTAGCGCTGGAGACGTATAAGCAGGAACTAGAGAATCTGAAAAGGGACACAAGCCAACCACTGGAGACAAGACTGGGTATCTTGGAGCGTCATCTATTCCGGAGAAAATTCGGATACGCAGCAGTCGACACATCCAGTTCATGGAAAGCTAAGTGGAAAGTAACACTCAATCTGACACGTTAAACTGATACTAACTTCTGCACCAACCGCTACACAAACTGAGTGAAAAACTCCTATTGTGATATTATGATTAAAATTTTATAGTTATATGATAACATTTTGTTTGTCCTCAGGGAAATGTGGTACTGCGGTTGCAGTAACCTCGAGTGACAACATAGTTATTTCTGCAGATGCAGTGAACGTATCTATTGATGTTATGTAATTACGCTTTTGATATTATTACGTATGTTTGGTCAAGACCAAAGGTGGTGTTTAGATGTTTACTTATTATAATTTTAGTGCGCCATACGCATGTATGGAGTTAAGCCAGTTGATCAGAGCTGCGACTAGAAATTGAGAAAAGAACATCGGTTCACTTGAATTCGGCTCGTAGAATATCCGTGTTTTATCTATAACAAAACCAACTGAGTTTCGGAGTTATTAAAAGTTGATTTGTTTTGACCTCAATTTGCTGTCTTTGCCATCAAATTCAAATTGCTGTCAAAATTTAATTGGCTGTCTTTGCCATCAAAGAGTTAACTAAGATCTTTACCATGATGTTTAACAGTTTGGATTTGATCTGTAGTGAGAATCTATACACTTTTGGCCAATTGCGGCTAAGAGTTGATAGTCGTTCCAGCTGTCCAAGTCCAGGCATCCATTATTGTCTTAATCTGATAGTGACCTCACAAAAAACGCAAACACCAGCATCCGTCAGCTATTGACAAAACACTTAAGTTAACTATCAAACAGTGTTTCGATTAATTAGTATATGCGTGAGGCAATCAGGAGGGTTGGTGGGTGTAGACTCTCATGTATTAAGATAGGAAATAGAGCAACCAGTCCCAAGCTATATACTAAGATAGGCAATAGATTTCCCTCTGTAATAACAGAGGGAGTAGGTTTCCTAATGTAATAAAATGGTAAGGTTTCATTGTGATGGTAGGTTTCAGAAAAAAAATTTCGATCTTAAGAATTTTTAAGATTCTCTACACCAATCCAATAGGGTATAGTTTTCTCAATGCATAAAGATATGTTTCTAATGTTGTTCCAAACCCTTTGAGCTAAATTGAAAGTGTCTGAAACTATGCTGAAACCTATCTGAAGCTTTAAAGATGAAATAAAGTTTTTCAGAAAAAAAAATTAAACTACTGTAAAATGTAATCTTGCAGTTCAAAAGTTAAATAACATATAAATCATTGCATCGAATAAGTTTTTACTACAGTTTACAGGTTAAATTTATAAGTTCAATGGCTTAATATGTAACCCATCGTTAAGTACTTCCCTTATCGGATAAAATTAACTGAGTCCTTTTTTAGTTTGTTCATTTGTTCCGACTAAATGAATGGAGGTTTTGAATCCGCGATTCATCGACTTCAAATTTACAACTTTGTCAAAAAATTGTCTTTATATAGACATTGATCCGTCCCCATTATCTTCTAGCGTTGTTTTGTTGAGTCCTTTGACGCTAAATTTAAAATTGTTGCTTTTACTGTCATATCAGTAATACGTCCTGCTGTACAGGCACAAAATTTCAGTACAGCGAAGTTCTTCTTTGAATAGACCGGGTTCTCGTTTGTCATGCTCTTATGAACAGCGCAACTTGACAGCGCAAATTTTACTTTGCGTTTGACAATAAAGTCATCTCGGCAGTCATTTCGACTGATTTGCAGCCATTGAGCTTTGATCTCAGGTAAAATAGAATCCTCCAAGTTCTGTTCATCTAATACTAGATACAGAGAATCTCTGTCAATCTCCAATTCCTCAAAGTTGTTCTCATCGCCTTACTTGTGAAAAAAACTTGTAATATCCTCCATTATTTTGAGTTTGGCCTATTGAAGGATGAAAACGTTTACAATATTTTGTTCCCTATTCTTTTTGATCGATTGTTGACTTTAACAGTTCTACTTCATGTAAATCATTTTTCACAACATTCAATTGCTTAAAAGTTTTTCGTTTTTTGATTCGTGAGTCTTCTCATCGCCGAGTTTTTTGGTTATCGTGTGTCTGGATCTGTCCATAATTTGATGACCATACGAACTGTTACCGAGAAGCTCCATGGTCTCAGCATCAACTCCAAAGTGAGGATTCTCGTCTTCTTCTCTACGAGCATCAAAAACAGATTGAACAAAGTTGTTGAAACATTTCCTAGGTTTGTACTCAACAAACCAAAATTCTTTTGTACAATGAAGTCCAAGACTTAGATAGAAGTTAGGAAGGGGTGTGATAATTGTGCCATTTCTAATTTAAAACTGGATATCAACATTCATTGTGGACTTTTTCGCAAATCGTTTTCTTCGGCATAGTTTCCATGTATTCTCCAATATCATTACGGCAGACGTCAAAATTTTTGAATATTGAAGGAAAATTTGAAAATGTAGACTTCAACTCGTCGGGAACTATTAAATCGCATTGCACATAACCAAAAAGAGATCTGTTTTTTGTTTTTTTCAAGTAAAGAATCAATAGACAGAGGTCTTTTGTAGGGAAAATTTGTCTAGACATGATTCTTGACTAAAAAATCTGTTTTGAAATGCTCCCATCACTCACACTCCCACATTTCCTGAAACTTTTGACCTCTTTCTTTTATGTACTCTCGTCTCAATTCATCCATTTCTTGTTTTTTATTTCCCTTTTTAATATCTTGTTCTGAGAACAATGGACGGGTTTCTTGGTATGAGCAGAAGTGTTAGTAGCAACCCATAGCTTCAAATACTGTTTTACTGTGATCGCAGTAGCCATCAATATGGAAATAGTCAATTTTCTTCTGCTTTCCGGTTGTGTAAAAACTCTCAATTTTACACTCTGGACTCTTTGATAGAAATGACATTACCATGTTCTCGAAATTTTTTGTCCTGTTATTTCTAGCTTTAAATTGATCCATTTCAGAGTCATACTACCATCTTGTGTAAAGTCCGGTCGGCATCTCTTGGCACATTGAGAATCAATAGAAATGGTTAGCGTCAATTCCAACTATTGTCTTGCAAACATTTGACGAGTTACGAATATATGATTGATCTTAAACAACTTCTCGTGTAAAAATGCAGATATACCACCTGTCATGTCTTCTATAATTTTCTAAGATAAATTGTTTTCTCCTTCAAAGAGCGGGTAGAGTTTGTGATTTGTTTATCTGTGTAAGCAGATGTTTGCAAGGTTTGGAAGCGTGCACCCCAGTTGCAATAAGTCAATTCCCTTACCATGGTAAACTCTATCAATTTTTTCTTAGCTCCAAGAGTAGGAACAACATCTTTGTTGTTATACCATCGTAAGAAGTCTTTGAAAGTGATCATGGTGTGTTGTTCCCAGATGGTTTTCAAATAAGAGTATCTTTTGAAACCTGTTGGCGGAACTGACTGAATACGTAACTTTTTCAGCACACTTTGCTGATCAAGTCCTCCGTTAACAAATGTTTAGTAATTGTTGAAATCTTTCTCTAGAGGGTTGTGATTTCTCAGTTTGCTGAAAAAGGCTTCATATGGAAGCAATTCCGCACAGTCAAGCTTGTCTGGACTGTCAAACCATTCTTGAGGGAAAAAACCTTTGTTTTCACTTGCTTTATAGGCTTTCAGAAGCGAATCCAAAATAGTTGCTCCTCCAAGAAACTTCATTATGTCTAGAAACTGTACATCGCCAGATTTGAATGATATGAAATCCTCTAATTTTTTAATGAATTTTGCTTCGGTTTACTTATCACATATAAGGTACGTAATAAAATAAGATTTGATAAGGTTGAGATCCTTTCTGCCGCTATTGAAGCAAAACACCGGTAAAGTATTAAAATAGCGCTCTAAATGCTGTTTCAAGTCAATCAGCTGATTTTTTTGAGTTCTTAAGGATTGCTCTCGCCATGATTAAAAAGTACAATGTTAACAAGACTCCCTACATTCAGATTCGTTTTTTCACTGCAAAAGAGAAGGAAGCAATGAAACAAGTTGCCAATCTCAACTATATTTTGAACGAATTCAATGAACAGTCCCAAATTTTGGGAGACTTTATGTTGGTCGAGAACTGTAATGTAAAATAAATTGTGTTATTTATTTGTTTTTTGTCGTGTAAATTAATTGTTTATCCTCAACATCATTTTTCATTTAGTATTCGCGTTGAACAGTATGAGTTGGAATATTGATTTACCAAGAAATTTAATCTTAAATTTTCACAATAAATTGGAATTTTTTCATATTGTTCTTCAAGAAAATTCCCAAAAAATTCACTTACTGTTATAGAATCCCAAAATATACCAATTTTGCAGATTTTGGACGAAGATTCACAATTATCTCATTTTGAGTTGACTCTGCATAATGGTAGAAGAAAAATTCACGTAGGATACCTATCCGATACCAAAAATAGAACTTATAGAATATCGTAGAAATGGAAATCGATGGAAAAATAATCATTCTTTGCAACTACAAAGAAAAGAAAATGATCAATTACTCGATATACTTCCTTCAATACTAGGTTATCTAGAGACATTGAAAAATTCTTGCATCTTTATTACCGAACGCACTGTAGAAAATGAATTTACAGAAATTGAAAGAAATTTGCTTTATAATTTTTGATATTATAAAGCAAGATTTATTGTCAAACACAAAAAGAAAAAGTATCTTTTTTGTACCTGTTTTGTTTTGGACTCGGACATAAATTTGAAAGAAATGGACCAAAAATTTCCTTTTTTAGGTCTAATTGAATACGGAAATTCCTGTATGGATTATTTTTTTATAAACTCCACAATTTTTAGACTATATGCAATTCTACATGACTCTGTGAATCTGTGAACTCTACTAGGAAAAAAGACATGAGTGTTTTTATGTTGCATATAGTCTCCCCAGTTCATGCTTTCTTGGTCACGTGACTGGAAATGTTTTCTGTTTATAGGTTGAAGTATTTGCTTCATCAGTACATGCATTGCTCGATTGTTAATCATTTTAACCAAAAACAAACTCGAGAGAAAACTGTTAACAGAATGAGTCTGGTGTTTTGGATGTTGAATGTATTGAAAACAATATAGTGAAAGAGTTTATAAAGATGGACAAACTGTAGGATATTCCTTTCTTCCTCCCAAAAAATTCAAACCGATATCCCAATCTTCTCGGTATAGAAAACATTTTCATGGAATCAGTTGGAGCAGCGGTTACCGAAAAACATTCTGAACTTTAAAAAATTTTGATAAATCTAAAAGCAACAGAAACGGAATTTTTTGCAAAAGGGTATGAAGAATGTAAGTTTCTGTCAAAATTTTTTGGAAACAAAGATTAATAACTTGGATGACTACACTTGCCCAAAAGTTTAGTTTTTGATATTTAAAGATGAAGAACATGATTGGAGGTGTAGCAACTAACCATTTCGACAACCAAAAGCTCTCCACTGTGCAGAAAGAAAAGCATTTGCACACGGAACATGGACTCGATGTTTATTTAACAAATTGTAAATCATAATAAACTTATTGTACTTCCTTTTTTATATTTTAATTAAATGCCAGTGTCAACTTTTTCTTTCTTGAGTTAAGATGGTCGATCAATGTGACAAGCCCGTAAGTTTAGGAAATTTTGTTTTTGATGAACAACATCATGAACGAAAATCATGGAAATTGTTTGGACGTGCATGTAATAGATCTCTTTATTTTTTCTGTGCCAATTTTTGATTTTAGTTTCGATGCTAGTATGTGCAATCGTTCAAATTTTGTTTCCCACAACATGTGAAGTAACGACAGTTTGGCTAGCTATCTTATCAAGTACAGTTAGTGATATTCTACCTTCCAATAGCTATGAATAAGTTATCATCTACCAAAGAAAGAATTTTCATTTCCTTAAATGGTCCAAGTGGTGGATCTGGAAAATCTCATTTTATTTTTGATTGGTTGAAAATCGGTATTTTTTAACCAGCTTTTGGCAAATTTTTTTACTTTTATCAACATTATTAACCCCTCTATAGTCAAGTGCAAAGAAAAAAATTTAAGTTTGTCCAAGGAGTAGATTTTCACTTGATTGAAAATCTTCCCAATAACGGAACTAAGTATATGCTTATATTTGACGATTCTTCTGAAGAAATTTCAAACTCCAATCAGTTTGTAAAAACTGCCACTGCTGGAAGACGCAGGGGTCTGAACACAATATACATCAAACACAATTTGTTCCAACAAAGCAAAATTGGGAAGAGATTTAAAATTACAAAAAACACATAGAGTCTTGCTCAAGTCACCGAGAGATGTTTTACAAATTAAACATTAAGACAACAATTAGGTCTAGGATCTCAATTGAAAGAGTGGTATCAAGATGTAACATCAGTTTCTCATGGTCATTTACTTACTGATTTAACCCCAAAAACAGTTGATTCACTTAGATATTGCTCTAATAGTGGTTCAGTTTCAACGAAATTTTACTTACCAGCTGGAATGGAGACAAAGTTTTTGGACGATGAGTACACAATACGTCTCAGCTCTCCCTATATTTCAAAAATTTTCCCTAAGATTTCGAAAACACTTTATTCTCAATTGTCCAAAAATTTTCATTCAGTTTCTGAGCGAGTGTTTAGTAAATCTAAGAAGAGAAGAACTTCGAGATCTTCCGAAAGAAGACGTAGTAAAATAACGAAAAGAAATTTTAGAACTAACACAAAAAATAACTCCTCTACACGAAAGAAGAATTATTTAGAGTTCAACTAAAGGATTACAATTGATATCTATCATCACCCTTTTGTCATTGAACGGTTGACATAGTATGGAACAGTTTGTTTTATTTCCGTGCTCAGTTTATCAGTCATAAAGTGCACGTCCAAGAAAACAAAAATTGGAACAAAAACAAAAAAGAGGAGATTTTACAAACAAGCTTGATACTTTTTACAGTACTGTAAATGCGAGGTAGAAAGCGAGTAACATTAAGCACCTTATTGATTCAATTTTGAATTCTCCTACAATTAAACTCAGCCAGTCAGACAATATCATAAGAGAAATTCGAGATACAAAAAAATCGATTGTAGACTTTGTGTGTGCACTAAAGCGAAAAAAAAACAACAATTTTCAAGACATTTATTTTTCTATTTTGGAAGCAACTCAACTTCCTCCTAAATTTGTTAGGACAGAGGAACTTGGATCCCTATCAAAAATTGAAAATATAAGACTAAAAAGGTTGTTTTCTAGGGGTAGAGCTGCGTACGGTTCTATTCAAAACTTGAGTAAAGCGAGTGGTTTATCAAAAAAGAAAGTAGAACAATTCTTACAAACCAAGACATCGTATACACAATTTGTTCCACAAAGCAGATGTTTCCGAAAACCTCAAGCTTTTTCTAAATGAACAATTGAAACCTGGTGTATGGACTTGGCTTTTGTAAACAAGTTAGCTAGTCAAAACAATGGAGTCAAGCAATTATTAGTTGCTGTAGATATTTTTCCGAGAATTGTCAGAGTTCAAAGAACGAAAGCAAAGTATGCCAAAAACACTTTACAAGGTTTCAAAAAAATGATTTCTCGAAAAACCACTCCTGAAAAACTTTGGGTTGATAAAGTAACATAATATTTGGGAACTTTCAAAAAAATTTGATAGGAGAAAGACATTGATGTTAACTCAAGAATAAGTGAAACAAAAGCTGCATTTGCAGATAGCATTTCGGTCTTTAAAACATACAATGAATCGTTACATAGGAGATCATTGTGAAAATGTGTTCTCAAATTGCCGCAGTTCGTTTCTTCATAGAACTGTCGCAATAATCGATCTACTGAAAAATCTCCGAGAGATGTAAAAAATATTGATTTTTTATCAATTTTGTAAAAAAAATCGTTCATGAACTACACTAAACTAAAATTCAAAAATGGGATATTCGATTTTTAAAAAAATATATTCTGTAACGAAAAGGATACCAGCCACAGTTTACAGATGAAATTTTTGAAATTTCGGCAATATCTAAAAAAACCTCTATACATCATCAAAGACCTCTTCTGGGAAAATTTTATGAGAAAGAGCCGAGAAAAAGTTCATTTTAAAGAAGTAAGTCATTTTTTAAAGTGAATTTCTATTAATCATTTGTCATGGAGTTTTTACTATTGAGCTAGTTTCTAATGCTTCTTTTAATTGTTATCCGAATAAAAGTCTTAGTTCTTTCACAAAAATTCTACCGCAACAAATACATCTTAAAGGAGATTGGGAGGTTACTATTTCAGAAATATTGTACCCTTCATTGTACCAAAACGTTACTGAGGGGATGTTTACTTTCATAGATGGGCTAGAAAGTTCTGAGGAAAAAAGAACGATTCAACCGATGCATACTGAACCTGGATTGTATCCAAGTATCTTTGATATAGTTGTAGCCATGAATGACAAAGTTCGAAATCGTATAGGCATGCAAAATATGAATATAAAGGAATTCATGTAACAACAAATAAAAGGACACAAAAAATTGCCATTCTTCTACTTGAGGTCTTTGGAAGAACTGCAATTCCTTTTATTAAAATATTTTTAGTCCCAGCTGCAAAAAGAATTGGAGCAGATTTATTTGGAATTGCTGCTCCACAGAATGCAGAATTTATCAGTGGACGGAAAAAACTCAAGACATTTTCAAAAGATGTTGGACCAAAAATAGTTCAGAAACAGTTAGGAGGTGGAAAAAATAAATCCAAGCGTAGAACTAGGAGAACCATTTCTCAAAAAAAATTATTATAAAACCAGTCGCTCTCGCAAAGACATTTTTGGCAAAATAAAATGAGTATGAATCAAAGTAGTCATTTTTGGTACGGAGTTTTTACAAAATCTTCTTTGGAGATTTTTATTGCATTTTTATTTCAAACAATTATTGCATCTTACACACAAGAAGTTTTTTCCAGTACATCTCTAGATGAAAGCAGTATTGAGTTTGAACCTGAGAAAAACCGTAATCTTTATTTGGATATGGGTAATAACCAACTCAGTTTAAAGCTTCAATTAATCAAAGGAGGATTGTTTGATGCTTTCAGAAAACAGAAAGCAGAACATAAAGCAAAGTCAAAGGATGATTCAAATGAGGAACCCCAAACCTATTTAACTTATGTAAGCAATCTACTACATTCTCTATTCTCCAATTGTGAAGTTTCTTTGAACAATACAAGGGTTTACAACGCCAATGGATTATATCCTCATAAAGCACAACTATCGAACGAATGCAACTCGTCGGCAGTGAGTAATAAAGTAATACTTGCTTGTCACGGATATAGTTTTGAAGAAAATCCGGAAGCATTTGATATGTATCTGTTCATTGATAGAGCAATTTCCTTAGGATCAGGGATAACGTTTTCACTTTCCTTTTTTGGTCAGCTTGCAAATGATTTGTTTACTTGTAAAAAACTTTTACATAAAAACCAAAGTTCGAATTAAATTAATTCGAGCTAGACCTAATTTTTACATGCTGTCTGATTATTCAAGTGTTAGTCTGAAAATTGTTCATTTTTCGGTGTTTACTGGAAGAGTTTTAGTAGCTGAACCTAATCATCAGTACTTGCAATGGAACGTGGAGAGGGAACCTGCTCATTGCACTTACATGGAAACTATAGCAAGAACCTTTATCATTCCATCTCATCAAAATCAGTTTATTCAGGAAATTGTTTTCAATAATGACCCAATCAGAAAAACAGTTATCGCACATACTATAAATTTAGCTGTTGCGAATTTTTTTCATGAAAACCATTTCAATGATCAACACTTTAGTTTGAGAGAGCTTAAAATTATTTGGGGTGGAAGAGCATTTATTTCATTAGATACAAACTCTTCTTGTTGCCCCTATGTTACAACAAGGTAGGCAATGCAGTTTAACGAAGATTTTCAGCTCTTCCGATGGAATATTTTTAAAATCACTATATTCTAGTTTTTGACTTGACTCCACTACAGGATGCAGCTGAACAGTAGCATTATCCCGATTTTAGTGAAGAAAGCTTGTGATTAGAAAGGTCTTTCCAATTAACCTTGAAACAAGTAACGGAAGAAAAGTTATCAAACTTTCAAATTGAAAAATTCGGAACAGTCGCTAAAAGTATTTGTTTTTTTTTGGGATTTTCTATTGTTATTGTCTCTATACTATCTATTTTATGATTCTTCAAAGCTAAAACTCCAGAAAAATAGAGCATAAATGCTGTTTAATTGAAAACCGGAGACATTTCTTCAACTTACACTGTGAAACAGTGTTCAATAACCTTTGTCACTACATGATGCTTGTGTATGGACTTTATTAATTCAATTTCTAAATGCGTAAGTCATTAATCTTTCTTTTTTCATCCTAAAGTACGCTAACAAACTATCAATTTTTTTGTTTTTAGATGTAAGCCAGCTTACAATTGCAAAGATGGATAATTTCTGACTTCTGCAAAACATTGAAAGTATTCCTGAGCTCAAGTTCAAGTACATGGGATCCTACACCTCTGATACAGTACTGCAGCTAAAAAAATACTCTTTTGCAAATATTAACTCAGCCCCAAGATAGAGGAGAAAATTGAATCATGATTGCTCGACTGTATAAAAGTTACTACTTTGCTGACTCTTAGGGTAGATCAACTTACTCCTTTTTGACAAAAACTATCGACGAATGTTTCCTCGAAAGCTACAAAAAACTGATAATTTTTGTGGATTTTACGCAATTTATTCAGCATTTTTTTTTTAAATTCTTCAAAAAGAACCTGAATAATGTCCATTGTGTGCGTGTTTTGAATTTTATCATTAATTTTATGAAAAATAGATATTTTATATTTATGTGAAAAAATTTTGCAGTAAATTTACTATACGATGTAGTGAATTGTTTACTTACTTATGTAAATTAACTCTTTAAAATCCCTAATCTCTTTTACAAAAAACGTCTTAGTAACTATCCTTTCTTGTCAAAAAACACGGAGAATGACAATCCCGTGTTTTCAAAACTCTAAATCGAAACTTTATTTTGTCGAAACTTACCATCTGAAACTTAAAATCCAAGAAAATTTTTTTTTTCGATTTTTAAGATAAAAATGTATTTGCAATTAAAACTTAATTTTTCAAAAAACTTTCCAACCTTTATCATTCCATCTCATCAAAATCAGTTTATTGAGGAAATTGTTTTCAATAATGCCCCAATCAAAAAAACAGTTGTTGCAATTACTATAAAATCAGCTGTTGCGAATTCTTTTCAAGAAAACCATTTCAATGATCCACAATTTAATTTGAGAGAGCTTAAAATTTTTTGGGTGGAAGAACATTTATTTCATTAGATAAAAACTCTTCTTGTCGCCCCTATGTTACAACAAGGTAAGCAATGCAGTTTAACGAAAATTTTCCGGCTCCTCCGATGGAAGATTTTTAAAATCACTATGTTCTAGTTTTTGACTTGACTTCACTACAGGAGGCAGCTGAACAGTAGCATTATCCCGATTTTAGTGAAGAAAGCTTGTGATTAGAAAAGTCTTTCCAATTAACCTTGGAACAAGTAACGGCGGAAGTGATAGTCTTGGGAGAAAAGTTATTAAACATTCAAATTGACAAATTTGGAACAGTCGCAAAAAGTTTTTTTTTTTGGGACTTTCCATTGTTATTGTCTCTATACTATCTATTTTATGATTCTTCAAAGCTAACACTCCAGAAAAATAGAGCATGAATGGTGTTTAATTAAAAACTGGAGACATTTCTTCAACTTACACTGTGAAACAGTGTTCAATAACCTTTGTCACTACATGATGCTTGTGTACGGACTTTATTAATTCAATTTCTAAATGCGTGTAATCATTAATCTTTCTTTTTTCATCCTAAAGTACGCTAACAAACTATCAATTTCTTTGTTTTTAGATGTAAACCAGCTTACAATTGCAAAGATGGATAATTTTTCACTTCTGCAAAATATTGAAAGTATTCCTGAGCTCAAGTTCAAGTACATGGGATCCTACACCTCTGATACAGTACCGCAGCTAAAAAAATACTCTTTTGCAAATATTAACTCAGCCCCAAGATAGAGGAGAAAATTGGATCATGATTGCTCGACTGTATAAAAGTTACTACTTTGCTGACTCTTAGAGTAGATCAACTTACTCCTTTTTGACAAAAACTATCGACGAATGTTTCCTCGAAAGCTACAAAAAACTGATAAATTTTGTGGATTTTACGCAATTTATACAGAATTTTTTTTTTTAATTTTTCAAGAAGAACCCGAATAATGTCCATTGTGTGCGTGTTTTGAATTTTATCATTAAATTTATGAAAAATACATATTTTATATATATGTAAAAAATTTTGCAGTAAATTTACTATACGATGTAGTGAATTGTTTACTTACTTATGTAAATTAACTCTTTAAAATCCCTAATCTCTTTTACAAAAAACGTCTTAGTAACTAACCATTTTTGTCAAAAAACACGGAGAATGACAATCCCGTCTTTTCTTTTGTCGAAACTTACCATCTGAAACTTAAAATCCAAGAAAACGTTTTTTTTTCGATTTTTTAAGATAAAAAGATTTTTTAAGATAAAAATGTATTTGCAATTGAAACTTAATTTTTCAAAAAAATTTCCAACCTTTATCATTCCATCTCATCAAAATCAGTTTATTCAGGAAATTGTTTTCAATAATGCCCCAACCAAAAAAACAGTTGTTGCAATTACTATAAAATCAGCTGTTGCGAATTCTTTTCAAGAAAACCATTTCCATGATCAACAATTTAATTTGAGAGAGCTTAAAATTATTTGGGGTAGAAGAGCATTTATTTCATTAGCTACAAACTCTTCTTGTCGCCCCTATGTTACAACAAGGTAAGCAATGCAGTTTAACGAGGATTTTCCGGCTCTTGCGATGGAAGATTTTTAAAATCACTATATTCTAGTTTTTGACTTGACGTCACTACAGGAGGCAGCTGAACAGTAGCCTTATCCCGATTTTAGTGAAGAAAGCTTGTGATTTGGATTAACCTTGGAACAAGTAACGGAAGTGATAGTCTTGGGAGAAAAGTTATCAAAGATTCAAATTGACAAATTCGGAACAGTCGCAAAAAGTATTTGTTTTTTTTGGGACTTTCCATTGTTATTGTCTCTATACTATCTATTTTATGATTCTTCAAAGCTAAAACTCCAGAAAATAGAGAATGAATGCTGTTTAATTGAAAACCGGAGACATTTTTTCAACTTACACTATGAAACAGTGTTCAATAACCTTTGTCACTACATGAGGCTTGTGTATGGACTTTATTAATTCAATTCCTTAATGCGTGTAAGTCATTAATCTTTCTTTTTTCATCCTAAAGTACGCTATCAAACAATCATTTTCTTTGTTTTTAGATGTAAACCAGCTTACAATTGCAAAGATGGATAATTTTTTACTTCTGCAAATTATTGACGGTATTCCTGAGCTCAAATTCAAGTACATGGGATCTTACACCTCTGATACAGTACCGCAGCTAAAAAAAATACTCTTTTGCAAATATTAACTCAACCCCAAGATAGAGGAGAAAATTGGATCATGATTGCTCGACTGTATAAAAGTTACTACTTTGCTGACTCTTAGGGTAGATCAACTTACTCCTTTTTGACAAAAACTAGCTACGAATAATTCCTCGAAAGCTACAAAAACGGATAAAATTTTAAATAAAAACCAAAGTTCGGATTAAATTAATACGAGCTAGACCTAATTTTTACATGCTTTCTGATAATTCAATTGTTAGTCTGAAAATTGTTCATTTTTCGGTGTTTACTGGAACAGTTTTAGTAGCTGAATCTAATCATCAGTACTTGCAATGGAACCTGGAGAGGAAACCTGCTCATTACACTTACATGGAAACTATAGCAAGAACCTTTATCATTCCATCTCATCAAAATCAGTTTATTCAGGAAATTGTTTTCAATAATGCCCCAATCAGAAAAACATTTGTCGCACATACTATAAATTTAGCTGTTGCGAATTCTTTTCATGAAAACCATTTCAATGATCAACAATTTAATTTGAGAGAGCTTAAAATTATTTGGGATGGAAGAGCATTTATTTCATTAGATACAAACTCTTCTTGATGCCCCTATGTTACAACAAGGTAAGCAATGCAGTTTTACGAAAATTTTCCAGCTCTTCCGATTGAATATTTTTAAAATCACTATATTCTAGTTTTTGACTTGACTTCACTACAGGATGCAGCTGAACAGTAGCATTATCCCGATTTTATTGAAGAAAGCTTGTGATTAGAAAGGTCTTTCCAAATAACCTTGAAACAAGTAACGGAAGAAAAGTTATCAAACTTTCAAATTGACAAATTCGGAACACTCGCTAAAAGTATTTGTTTTTTTGGGACTTTCTATTGTTATTGTCTCTATACTATCTATTTTATGATTCTTCAAAGCTAAAACTCCAGAAAAATACAGAATGAATGCTGTTTAATTGAAAACCGGAGACATTTCTTCAACTTACACTGTGAAACAGTGTTCAATGACCTTTGTCACTACATGAGGCTTGTGTATGGACTTTATTAATTCAATTCCTAAATGCGTGTAAGTCATTAATCTTTCTTTTTTCATCCTAAAGTACGCTAACAAACTATCAATTTCTTTGTTTTTAGATGTAAACCAGCTTACAATTGCAAAGATGGATAATTTTTTACTTCTGCAAAATATTGAAAGTATTCCTGAGCTCAAGTTCAAGTACATGGGATCCTACACCTCTGATACAGTACCGCAGCTAAAAAAAAATACTCTTTTGCAAATATTAACTCAGCCCCAAGATAGAGGAGAAAATTGGATCATGATTGCTCGACTGTATAAAAGTTACTACTTTGCTGACTTTTAGGGTAGATCAACTTACTATTTTTTGACAAAAACTATCGACGAATGTGTCCTCGAAAGCTACAAAAAACTGATAAATTTTGTGGATTTTACGCAATTTATTCAGCATTTTTTTTTAATTCTTCAAGAAGAACCTGAATACTGTCCATTGTGTGCGTGTTTTGAATTTTATCATTAATTTTATGAAAAACATATATTTTATATTTATGTGAAAAATTTTGCAGTAAATTTACTATACGAAGTAGTGAATTGTTTACTTACTTATGTAAATTAACTCTTTAAAATCCCTAATCTCTTTTACAAAAAACGTCTTAGCAACTAACCTTTTTTGTCAAAAAACACGGATAATGACAATCCCGTGTTTTCAAAACTCTAAATCGAAACTTTATTTTGTCGAAACTTACCATCTGAAACTTAAAATCCAAGAAAATGTTTTTTTTTCGATTTTTCAAGATAAAAAGATTTTTTTAAGATAAAAAAGTGTTTGCAATTAAAACTTACTTTTTCAAAAAAATTTCCAAAAGTTTCTTTCTGAAACTTACAATCCATAATTTTTTTCTCGGTTTTTCAAGTTGAAAAGGTTTTTTCAAGATGAAAATTTATTTGCAAGTAAAACTCAAAAAAATTTTCACAAATTTTCTGAAACTTACCATCTGAAACTTACCATACCGAAGTTTTGTAAGACAAGATAGCCCATACATATCACAAACCGTAGAAATTAGCTATGAAACGCAAGTATCGGCAAAATCGAGCTCCAAAAATTTCGGGCGCTGAAAATTTTTTCTGAAACTTACCATCACACAGACACCTTACCATCTTAAAACATTAGGAAGTATATTCCCTATCTTAATACATAGAGAAATCTATTCCCTATCTTAATACATAGCTTTGAGACCGGATGCTCAATTCCCTATCTTAATACATAGAAGTCCCCCCCCCCCCCCCCCACCCCCCGATCGCCTCACACATATACTACTCGCTTATTTTCTCTCTCACGAAGTATCAAACATCCAACCTAGAATCGCCTATGAGTCAAAAATTAGTTTTGAAAAATGGTTAGATTTATGGCGTATGAAGGTAGCGGTATGAGGAGTTACGGTCTTCCAAAATTTGTTTTGAGTCATAATTGGATGAAGAGATACAGCACATCCGTAATTGTTTTGTTGTAAATGGTCTATAAAAAAAATAAATTGCTCATAACGAACAATTTTTTCCGCCCGCACAAGTAAATTTGTTGTTCGCGTTATCCGATTGTTGTGATCGCATGTCAAACATATTTGGTCGTATACCTAACGTTTTAAAACCACTCGTTACCCCATAAAATCGATGTTGATGTGAGGTGGGATTAAAGCCAGCGAAAAAGTTTTTTTTTGTTGACATCTGTATTTTGATTTCTGGGATAGTTGTTTTGATTTCATCTGAAATCTTCTCTTGCTCTAAACATTTCAATCTAGACATTTCAATCAAAATGCGCTGAAATGTCTTTGACAATGCTATCTTTGATTTTACACCCAACACTATCTATACCTGTACGTCATCAATTACAAATATTGTGTGTTAATCAATTTGTCGCTCAAGTGGGTTATTTGATGCGGGAGTGCAGCCTGTATTTAGACAACTGCGTATTCATACTCGTCAGTATTTACACAAATACTGTATAAACCAATCAGAATCGAGAAAAGACATAAATAATCCAAAAAATCATAATAATTATTTACCAATTTCTTCTTTGTCTCGATTCTGATTGGTTGAAACAGTATTTGTCTAAAGACGAGTCTGAATACGCGGTTGTCTAAATACTGCTATGTAACCTTTGATGCGTTAGTTTGTTGGTTGCTCTCCATTAATATTTATAGTTCTTGAATTGTTTTTCTTTTATTATTCGTTTTCAAATTTATTATAGACAATAATTACGCTGTTTCAGTTAGCTGACTGACTATTGCCAAACCAGGAATTTTTGTATACTTAATGCGATGTGCCGTTTTTCAGTGTTAGTTATGTACCGCATATTTTCTATTTCAAACCCAAACCAGCTCGAACTTGATAACAAAAATCAGAGAATGGTTAAAATTTGAGATAATAAAAGTAAAAAAAAAGACTAAAACTTGAAACCGATTACTTCAAAAAAAAAAAGAAATAGTAAACTGGAACTTGAAAACTATTATTTGAAAACTCAAATTGAAGTTTTAATTTTGCTGAAGCACAAACCCTGAAATTCTAAATCCTTAAATCATAGAAGCCCAAACCCAAACCCTAGAATTTCAAATTTTCACGCTTGAAACATATTTTAAATCTGACATTTTAATTTTTTTATGATCTTATCGCTTGACCTTGAAGGTTAAAATTGAAATTTGATACCATAAACTTTGAACTGAAAGTATTTTATATTCTAAAACTTAGAAGCTTCATCTTGAAACTTCCAGCCAAAAATTGAAGTTTATACATAAAAAATCTAAGAAAAAAGGAAATAAAATTATAGTTTGGAATTGACAAATTGAAGTTCCAAGAACTGCAAAACTTTGAGGCCTGAAAGTTGAATTTTGAAATTTGAAATAGAACCCAAAAGTTGGAAATATAAAACTTAAGAAATGAAATTTTAAACTTGCTTGAAACTAAACAATTTCGCCTAATCAATTTAGAGGGGGGGGGGGGGGGGGGTTCGGGGGTGGGGGATAAAACACTGGTTGTTCAGAAACTGATTTCAAGGGCTAAATAAACTTATCAAAAACCAACCGATACCAAATTATGATCTTGTTTTACGCTATTAACAGGATAAAACATCTACTGGGTATTTAAAAAAAATGGTCTTATGCACTAAACAACCCAAAATCAGTATTTTTTTTCAAATGAAATTCATGTTGTTGAATATGGTTGACTAATTAGTCAATCATATTCAACCAGCCTGGCCGAGCATTTCAAATAAAAAGTCCAAGCAGATAAAATTATTACCAGAAAAGACGAAAATTATAGAAGTGTTCCGTTGAAGTCAATTACTGAACTTTTCTTGTCTAGACATAGTTTCGCAAGCGGCCTAAAATCTTTTTGATTGTTTTATAAAGTTCCGTTAGGGGACTTTGGCTAATATTTTATCTGCTGAAGCGGTGGTTGTAAGCCGGTTTATGTGTAAAAAGCACCTAATATTCGGACCATAGTCTTTAGAAAACGGCCTAGAAAATTTTTTTCCAAATTAGTGTAGTTTTTTTCTGCTTGGTTTGATAAAAAAATCTGACGTAAAAATTTAATATAGGCATATTAGACAGTCATAGTAACATAGGCAAATTGGAAACCATTTTTCGTTGAAAAATGTCTACAAAAACTAAAAACATTTAAATTTTTTTTTCAAAATTTTTTGCAGTTTTTGGTTCCTAAAAAAATCTAAAAAACTCCAAAAACTAGTTTTACCTGCTTAAATTAATTTTTAGGGTGTTAAATTAAGCATAAATCAGCTGTTGTAAGCCTGAGATCTTGCTTTATTTGCTCGAATTAAGGGAAAATATCAAAATTTCACCCGCATCCAGTTTCAAGCGTTAATAATCGATTATATAACGATTTTAGTACCAGTCTCACTAAAATTGAGAAACAATCGATTTTAATCAATTATTAATCGATTATAATCTCTTTTTTCAAATCAAATTATAATTAATTATAATCCATTATAATCGATTATTTATTCGTCTATTTTTCGATACAATTATAATCGATTATAATTGATTATAATCCATTATTTTTATTCAAAATTCTATTTCGTTAGTTTTGCACAAAAATCCATTATAATCGATTATAATTGATTACAATCCCTTTTGTTTGTCCATTTTTGTCTTCGAAGGTCCATCTAAATTGCTTATGTTTTATGCTTTTTGTGGACGTTGGTTCCTATGAAGAATGAGAGAAAATTTTTCAAAGTTTTCCAATTAATTCATATTTATAAGTTTTTTTTCCATTTCTTCCCCATTAGAGTTGTTTTGTGATGCATATTTTAAGCTTTTATTAACACCAAAACATCAGCAAATTGATTTAGTTTCATGATTGATTCGGAAAAATTATCTTTCATCTACCGCGAGAACCTTTCCAGTCATATGAAAGGATCTCTGTGAAACTTTTGTTTCGTGGTAAAACTTTGTGTTCAGATGAACCAAAGTGTTCAAGAGATCTCTCTTTTAGAGATTTTCTTATTGACACAAAAATAATAACCCATAAGATACAATTCGAAAATAGGAAAATTCCGGCAAAATAAGAGATTATAATCGATTATAATCGATTATAATTGATTTTAGGGGTTTTCAGTAAGAACTATAATCAATTATAATCGATTATAAGCGATTATAATCTCTTGGAAAATATCACGATTATAATCAATTATAAAATCCCTTAAGGACCTAATTTTGGTAATTATAATTGATTATAATTGTCAAAAAATCATCATAATAATCCGTTATAATCGATTATTTACGCCTAAACTTGGATGCGGGCAAACCCTTTTTTTTCGACACTGGGAAAAATTCTGGAAATTTTTTAACGTGATTCGAATCACGAGTTAAAGGGCTTTAATAAGATATATCACTCAACCCAGTATGATTATTTTTTGTGGTACCTGATTTTGCAAGGAAAACAAAAAGAAAAAACCTAAAACACAACCGAATACAAAGTTTCTCACCATTTTCAATAGTCGGAACAAATTTGAGTACTTTTTGTTTCAATATTATAGGAATCATTTTTCAGACATACATATGATACAAAAACCATACAACAAACAATTGTATTACGCTCACAAAATCATCAGTGCATTTTGCTATAAAGTCTGCTGCTCAAAGCAAGGAAGTTTTCTCGACCTGCCTTGGCGGTAAGCTTTGATTTATAAGAAATGATTTTGCTTCATATCAGTGATTCTGAATAGAAGCAATTTTTGTAATTTATTGCAAACTAAAAATCTGTCATGAATTATTATGGACAAATGTACAAAACTAAGATCGAAACGGTTTTCTATTGTTCCAATCAATGAAACAGTAGAGCAATTTTGTGGTTGAATGTGATCAATGAACCCCCATAACTTTACAAAAGTTTTTTTTTCATTTTGAGCTCAAGGCAACAATAATTGTTGGCTGGTAAAAAAAGTTCAAAAGTTGTGCCGTTATGAAATTGAATGAAATGGAGAGCGGTTTTGTTTTTCCTACTTTCGAAGAAAGTAAAGTGATTTTTTTGCCAATAAGGTTGTCAAGTTAAACCGAATACTCTAAAAAGGACCTGATTAAAGGCTGGAAACTAAGAAACACTTTCCATCAAAGGTATGCGTAGCGTTTTACTGAATAGTAGAAAAAAATTGGGAAAATAACAGCATCCACTGTTCCGCTGACAATAAAATCAGCATTTCTCAGCTTCGCTGTTGCCGTAAAGTTTTGAAGATTAATAAATAATCAGTTAGCTCTAAAAACGAAAATAAAAAAATACTACATCTCTTCGTCTAAATCAGAGGAGTCTTTCTTATGCGCTAAATAATTTACCGTAAAATATAGATATCAAAACCGTTCAACGAAAAATCAAACTACTGATCAAATAAATTTTTGATTCATGGACCAAAAACTGGAAAACTTCTTATTTTACAAAGGCTCAACTGATGTTAAAACGCAACCTCCTAGAAACCCACTGATCCTTCCCAGGTAACAATTTAACCAAAGTAACATATTTTTGCATGGAATTATCTGATTTTTGAACTAATTGGGGATGAAATATATCAAGCGAAATTTCACTTTTAATTTCATTTATTTTTCAGTGAAAATGTTTCCCAGACCAATGAATGCATGACGACGAATTTGCGCAAATTGGTCACCCCAACCGAGTTTCAGGGTTACCGAAAACATGCACTAAAAGTCCCGTCGTACAGTTTTTCGCCTCGAAATCACAAACTATTTACACAAGATTTCAATCTCATCAGCCAGAACAAATCAGTGAACAAAACATGTCAATTTAGTGATGTCACAGATTATTGCTCACGAGGACGAAGAAAAGCACGCAGTTTAGATGTTGCACTTTTGACAGAAACTGAAGATTCGCCCGGAAGATTTCACACCAGCAGAAACCAACCTACTACCATCGATGAATCGCTGTCAGCTGTGATGTACTACGATGCAATTAGTCGCAGAAATTCGTTACCTAGGCCCCGAAGCCCACGAAAGAAAGAACTTGGGTACTTGTAGACAGCAACGTGGGCAAATTTTTTTTGACTGAATGTAATTTTTGTCTGAACTTTTTCTAAAATTTTGTCGAAAATTTTTTTAAATTTTTTTTCTTAGCCCACTAATTTATAGTTCAATTGAAAGTATGTCATGACTATGTTTAAGCCAAGTTTTTTTGCGCCGCATGTCTGTGCAGCTTTTGCAAGGCTTGAGCTCCCTACCTTTGTAGACTTAACTATATTAGCTCCCATTTTTCCTTGAGGCACTTCAACTTTCCTTCACCGCCCTCAATCGCTGAATACCACAGTAAAAATTAGGGTACAGACTAAATAGGTTTTTCAAAACTCATCTATTTTCTTTGTAAACTTGTAAAACAAGTCTTTACACCATAAAAACGATGCAAATGCGGGATGGAGTGGAAGATGTGTAAAACATAGGGTGGTCGATCAAAAAAGATTATGATAAAATAATGCCCAATGTGGACACTCTGGAGAAACTGGCAACCAAAATTTAGGGAAAGGAGCAGTCACCTCATTCGATTTGGCGATTTGAGCAAAATCAACCAGAATCACAGAAGTGATGCACAATTTCGAGCGAAGTAAGAAAGACTGATTTTGTCTAGGATAGCTTTTCCTGACCGTTATTGTAAGCAATTGCCATCAGAAAACTCTTTCATTCGTCTTGTGCAAAAAATGTGAGCTTCCAAAACCGTCTATTTTTCGAGCTATTACTCTTTTGAAATTCTCTGCGAGAATAACTTCAAAAAAACTTTGAAAGTATTTTTGTATCTCAATAAAATATAGTATTTTAACCTCAAATGGTCAATACGTAGTGAACCTAGAACTTTTGTAGTATTTCTCAGTGTTTTTCAATTTTTGATTTATTTTCCAGTTTTTTTCTTCTTTTTTTTCTCTAAATATTGTTTAATGGCATTATTAGGGCAGCTGCTAAAAATGGTCACAATAAAGACAAGTTTTTTTTTCTGCTTGTCTATTGAGAAAATTTAAGTTAACTGGACTTGTTAAAAAATCATTCAGAAAAAAAAAACATTTTTTTTTGTTGTTGCTATTTGTCAATTTTAATGATTGTTATTAAACCCTACTTACTTGCAGAACAGCGGCAGACGGTTAGTAAACCCCATGATCCCGTTGCGTTGTTTATCCTCTACAGAAATTGTTGCGTTATATATAATTTTGATTCAAATTTGTTCAGGGGAAATGAACTTTTTCTTTTCTTCTTTTTTTTCTGCAAAATTCCCCTCGACAGCCTTGAACAAATGCCAATTCAAAAACGTTATTTTTTGCTGCTTATTCAAGTTGGTTGATATATCTCAAAATGACATTGGATGATAGCCTTCATGCATCTGAAGAAAATGAAAAAAAAATAGTTAAAATGGATTTTGGTGGTCTAAAGTGTAAGCAAGTTACCCTAAGACCTCAAAATGAAACAAAAAATTGATTATAATCCATCATTTTTATCATATTCAAAAAATGGATTAAGACTGAGATAAAATCAAATAAAATATATATTTTTGTTCCGACTTTCGATACGAAAGTAACGGAATATTTGTGCTCGGGGTGGGTTTTTTTTTTCTTCAGACAAATTTCGACTTTTTAACTAGCCATTTTTGACGGAATTTTTTTTTATCATTCAAAAGGTATTGTTGTCCTGAGCTTAAATTTGAAAAGATATTTCATCTGTGATCATTTTTTGTAAAGTTATGAGGGTTTAAAGGTTGCCATTTTGGCCATTTTGACCAATTTGGGACAATTAACGCGCGATATAATTCGAGCTATTAACGCGTAAGCGGAGATTTAATCCGTCTTAGAAATCATTCCAAATTGGTTGAACGAAGCTTATTTGCCATAATTGATTTGTTACAAGGAACGAAATCCATCCTTTTGTACTTTATATGGCGTGTGGGGGGCTGATTTTCGTTGAAAAAATTTCAAATTTTAGAAAAAATGTTTTAATTTTATTTTATTTCATTTAATTTTTTAAAGTTATTACTGCTCCATAAACCTTAAAAGGCAGTCGGAACATTCAGGGCTTCACCTTGATACGAGCAGTCTTGTTTGCGTTTTATTTTGTATCGTGTCGTGCTAAATTTTTCCATTTTTTCCATACTTTCTGCATTTATCAAATGAGTAATACAGCAATTTTGCAGCACGAGTGTACGGCCACAGCACCCCCCCCCCCCCCAACAAAAGAATCACCAACTACCGCCAGAAAAAGCAACGACCATCTCATACCAATAGAGCCAATCCCTCTCCCCCCAAATTGTAAGCAAAATAAAAAACATAAAGTGAGTAACAAAAATCGAAGTTGCAGAGGAAAAATTTAAAATTGAACAATATTTCACCAACTTAATTTTAAAACTTGCAAACAATTCTGCGACCGTTGAAAAACGCATCTCAATAATATGGTGGAAAATCGATTATACTTAATTTATAATTATTTTGATGATTTGTTCAACAATGGCACTATAATCCATTTTCAATTAATTATTATAAAAAACTTTTCACTTTTAGAGAAACAGACAACAAAACTCAACTTTAATTGATTTTTATCTATAGAAATCCAATGCGGGTCCCCTGTTTTTGCTTGCTCTCAGCTTTTTGTACTCGAATGTTTCATTATCAATCAAAGTTAGCGGTTGAGTGCAGTTTGTAATGCTGTCGGGAGACGTTTGAAATGATGGCCAAAAGCATGGAAAATTGAACTATTTCAATATATAACACTTCAAAATTGACTGGCATATTTTAAATAGCTCAAAACTGTTTTCAGAATAAAGATTGAAATTGTTTTAAACTAATCAATAGTCCACAAATTGATCAAACCGTCAGAGTTTTTTTCTAAATCACTCAATTTGTAACAAATTTTGGCTTTGAGAGTGTTATAGGAACTGGAATGTTATAAGAAAAAGATAGAAACATTTCTTACGAGAGAGTTTTATGATAAGATTTTTTGGTTCTTTAATTTTTTTTTACAATTTCAAACGATTTTTCATTAATTTTCTATCTTAAATTGCTTCTCATGAGAAAAGTACAAAGTTTTCTTTGACGAAAAATGTCCGCACTTTTATAACAATTTGAAGCTTTTTTGTTGCTCACTGGCCTTAGAATCAACTGCACATTTTAAAAGGCAATGAGAATTTTGTTAGAAAACTGTAAGACTGTGGAAATTTCCTGAAAACCTATAGGATATTCTAGGAATGGGTAATTTTTGTTGTATAGTCAATTCGGGTAACTAAATTGAATACAAGCAACTAGAAACACTCTTCATCCAAACTCATCACCGTTCAGCACACCCCTTACTTAAGCAGTTGTAGAAACTCAACTGCTCTTTTTCCTAAACAGCGATAATTTTGGACTAGAATTTAGCGATGATATTACCAAATGGGTTCCATACTTTTTCTTTTCCGAGCTTCAAAAAACATTGAAAAAATAAAAAAAAAATTGAAATTTTGAAAACATATTTGTGTTTTAATGCAATTGGTCTGTTAAATTTCTTAAATGATTCATTGATCAATTCTTGATTTTATAAATGTAACTAGATTTAGCTGAAAAAACGTTATTGCTTCAATTCAAAAAAAAACTTCATTGCTTCTGCTCTTTGCAAAAAAATAACACTCGAAGGTGAAGTTTGATTGAAAAAATCAAGTCTCATAGGTGCAATATGTTACACTTGATAAAAAGGCGGCAGTGCCTTAGACAGATCTTCAGCGAACTAATGATCATAGTCAATTAAGTTTTTATGCGTCTGGATACCGGTCTCAGTTATTCTGTCAGTAAAAGAAATATCCGTGACGCGCTTGCTATATTTCAAATTCTGCTAGAAAAACATTACAAACTATGAAATATGTGGAAAACCGTGTAGTTTTTAACAAGAATTCAGTCTCATGTTTGTTCCAAACGGCTAACTTAGAAAAGAAAGACAGCTCGGCCTTGTTACAGGCTTTTTAAATATTCTCGAGTTCGGATGATCAAGAATTGACAGTTGTATTTTTTGCATCATTTCAAAATTACAAAATCGCTCAAAATCATTATTTAATGTGAAAATCTGTATCTGTATAATAAATTAAAAAAATATGCAAAAACTCAACCTCATTAAGCAGTTTTTGTCTCAAAAATGTTGTCCGAAATTTTGACCAAATATGAAAAACCAGGTCGAACTTTTTTGTTCTCTAGACACAAATGGATATGCCAGATGGGCTCCTGGGCTCTGAAAAGTAACAATTTGCTTACTCTAGCCAGCTCGGAGTTCATTACGAGACGAAACTGTGCATTTTGGGAATTGCAAGCGGATTCCGCACCAAGGACACTCACTTTGTTCTTCTTTTGTTCCCGGGTTAAACAAAAGTTGCTATCTTAGAACTTTTCTTATAAGAATTTTACATTCTCTCACAAAATTAGGCTCTAAGATTGTTACAAGATAGAAATTTTTCTTATAGGAATGTTGTAAGATTGCAAATTTTCCCTACATTGTCAGGTTCTTCATGAACATCCATCAGCTGCTCTGAATAACCGCAAACATTTATCTTATCAGCCATTCAGAGCAGATCCTCAGAACAGCCATTCCATAGCTACCAAAATTTCTTTTTTTGATAACTAATCATTTTATCGGATAGGTTAGAGTTTAATAGGCAGATAATAACAAAAGAAACATTATTTGCCCAGGTAGGTATTTGCATTAAAAACATTTGTTGCTAAAAAATTTCAACCAATTTCAAATCTTTTGGAAACTGATACAAAAATTGGCCACCAATGAAAAGAAAACAGAGCAAACAAACTTGTTTTACTATTCTCCGATTCATCGCGTAAATGTTGAGGCAATAGTTCCTCAAAATTCATTTTTTTTTATGATTACAGGAAAAAGTTCCGATCTTAGAATTTTTTTATGAGGAAAGTTCTAAAATAGAAAAAAAAATCCTACAAAAATTTTTCGTCCTAGTTTGAATAAAACATTTTTTTTCAATGCAGGTACAATTTCTGCAGCATTTGCGAAATTTCAAAACTAATTGTTTTTATTTTGAGAGTTTATTAGGTGGGAGAAGGTTTCTAAATTATTACTTTTCTTATAAAAAAAGTTGTAAGAACTGTGGGAATAAAAGTCGAATCTTTAATTTTGAGTCGTAATTGTTTTTAAAATTTATTGATATCAAAATATTTATTTATTTTGAAAAAATCACCTTTCAAATTTTTGTAGGAAAGTTGTAAGATTGGGTAATTTTCCTACAAATCTTATAAGAGGTTCGAAGATAGGGAATTTTTTCGTAATATGGACAAACAGAGTTCTTTAGGTTTCTTTGATCGTTCGGATAAAATTATAACTTGTTTCAAGACTTGCACATTGCACAGTTTGGGTTCGTAATGTTAACAATAAAGTTTGACAAAGCTCAATAAGTCTTGCAAATTTGCTGAAAAAACGCCTGTTTGCAAAAAACTGGATAAAAGACCTCTGCTTGACCTAATGTTTTAACTTTGCTTGACCTAATATTGACCACCGTACTCAGGGGCGGATCTAGGATTTTCTCGAGGGGAGAGCAGATTTTCAAAAAAATGTGAAAAATTTTTGACAACTTTTTTTTTAGGTCGACCAAATTAATTTTCCGAGCTCTCCTAAAGCACTAAAAAGACACTGTTTTGGCGAAATGTTCTTTTGGGCACTTTTGAGCACGTTTTTGGCACTTTTTGGAAAACTTTGACAAAAAATCGCGTTTTTTTGGCGCGCGCTCCCCCTTAGTATATATTGGCGCCAAAAATGGATTTCTGAAAAAGTACCACAAGGGGGACCCTTTGGGTCGGCAGGGGGTCAAATCCCTGAAGGGGGAGGCGTCCGCCCACCGCCCCCTCCCCCTAAATCCGCCCCTAACCGTCTTGACGTATATTTCGAGTTTTTGATCAAACTCCATGATTCAACTATGCACTTGAAAATACTTTCCGACCAAACATTTATAGTCGTAAAAAGGACCTTTGTGACACTTCAAAAGTCAAAATATTTGGGGACCACCTTTACCAGGGTACTAAAAAAATCTTCAAACAAATGTTTTCTATCTTGTAAATCCAAGCAGTTATTGGTTTAAAAATTATTCACGAAGTTGCTGCAAAAATGCACATCAAAAGTTTCAAATTAATTAACGCCTTCAAAAGTGGCTCAAAATGGAGCCGCTTCAAGTGTACTGAAAATCTACAAAGCTTATTTTTCTAGTTGTAAACTATTATAAAACAGAATTGCCGCGCGTATTTGTCACACTTTGAGACCACAAAACAATACCTTGCAATTTGAAGAACTGAAGACTGCATTTTTACATTGAGAAGTTGATTATATTTTTATTGATATTATGCGTGTACAATGTGAGCGACTATTTAACTACACAACATTAAAAAATTGAAGCAATAAAAAGTTTCTCTTTGATTCTTGATATATATACAAAGAGATATTAGATTTAACTATATATTTACCATTTTTGTTGCATTGTTTATATAATTCACAAATTTTTTGAGCATGATTTTCTAATCATAAATTTTCTACAGCTATACTCACTATTATCAGTTTTTTTCCAAAGCTAACTTTTCCAAACTATAAAGAATAAAATCGGGAGAAATGAGTCAGGACTTTCTGAAGGAGCAGGAGCGGATCTCGTTGGCAGAAGAGTTGATGGACTTGGCTCTGATGGCCAAGGGGACCCAGAAGTTGTTCGCTCTCATCAATAAAGAGTGTGTGTTTGACCTCGAGAAGCTGCAGAGTAAACTGAATGGCCTGACGAAGGCAGAGAGAGATGCACTTGAAACCAAACAGGTTAGAGAAAAATTCAAAAAGACTTTGATCCAAAGGAGAAGTGATCTCATACAATAGCACAGAAAAATGAATTTAATTAAATTTATTTCTTGTTTTTTCTTACCTTTTTCCATGTGATAGAACAAACGTTAAGTTCAAAAACAAAGAAGTGCTCTCTGTTTTATCTATTGGATAAGTTTGCTGCAATTTTGAAACTGGATCAGATAAACAAAATTTTTCTTTTTCAGTATTTTTCTTAGTTTCATTAGAGGCAACCCTTTTAAGCACAAATTTTTCTTCAGAGATTTGAAGCAAAAAATGGTAAAACATGTTTGAGCACTGAAAAAGAAAATCAAAATGTGGAGTTTGTTTCAGTTATTCGACGTGGTGAACGATCTAACTAAGAAGAAGAAAGAAGCAGATCTTCTGGCAGCCCAGCAACTAGAAGCACTCAGGGCCGCCGAGGCAGAACAGCAGCGACTGCGAGAACTCATGGCGGCTCAGGGGGACGAAAAAGACGGCGAACAAACGAAACTTCTAGAAGAACTGCAGGAAATGTTTGACGCAGAACGTGAACAACTTATGGCCGAGAACGAAGAGGAGAAGCAAAAAGAGTTAGAAAAGGCGCGAAAAGCAGCCGAGGCTGAAAGAGAAAAAATGCGAAAAGAACACGAAAAACTTCAAGCTCAACTGAACTCTAAATTTGGAAGTCTAGGAGACAAGTTAGGTCGGGCGGAAGCGGAAAAAGCCGACCTTGAAGCCGAATTAGAAAAACGAGACGATCAATTGAGTCGTGCCGAAACCGAGATGGCCGAGTTGCAATCGGAGATGGAGAACCGAGAGGCGAAGATGAACGAACGACTAGCTGAAGCCGAGAAACGAATAAAGGAAGCACAGAAGCGCGCCAGTGACGCTGCGAAGAAACGAGAAAAAGAACTGGAAGACCAAATTCGAAAACTTCAGGTAACTTAACTTAATTTTTTGGAAGAACACTTTAAGCATCACGTTAACTTAATTTTTTGGAAGAACACTTTAAGCATCACGATAGTTTAGTTATATGAAAACGAACAAAAACGTTTTGAGCCAAAATATAAAACCTGCAAAATTGAGCACGTCAAAAATGTTACTATTTTTTAGTTAACAAGCCAAAGGCCTAGACCAGAGTTTTAAGATTAACTAAGCTATATGGCTATCTTCAAGAGATCACTTTGTAAATTGCGATTTGAACCCGCAATCATATGATTATGAGCATTATTACTACCGATATGCCACTACGAGGAAATGATAAAATTGGGTGACAAAATTTTTCAATATATTGTAAAATTCGCAGTAACTACATTAAAGTCTCTTCTTTCATTCGCCAACGATCTTGAAAGACGTCTAGTAGAACCTTCTCACTTCTTCTATATCAATCTGATTTGTTGCAGCTCTCTCTGGACGAGTCTGCGGCGCGTTTGGCAGAGTTGGAGAGTAGCCAGAGCATGGCTAAGCTGGGAGAGATGGAGGAGAAGATAGGGAAACTGTATTGGGTCAACAAGGAACTTATCTCACAAATCAGAGAGAGGGACTCACAAGCGAAGCGATTGCAGGTATGTACAAGAAAGTTTTTTATGCAGATCCCTCTTCGATCTATCGTGTCTTGAAAACTAAAAAAAAACACTTTGAGATTTTGTAAGTCATTCGGCTAAAAGCTAAGACTGTTCGGCCATTCGTAACTAGACTTAGCTAGACTCTCTTCTCATTGTATCACTTCGATCCCGCATGTAGGAGCATAAAATGCTTAAAATGGTTGATGTTTTTTAGGAAAAAAATCTTCTTTTGTGTATTCTTATATATAATGTCGACAAAGCTTAACTTTAACCGATTTTATATAAAAATTTTCGTTCTCTTCACTCAAAATTAATCAAAAATACAATCTTTTCATCCAAAATAAACCAAATTTAAACGAATTTGTGAATAGAATGCCGAAAAATGTTAAGGCTGTCGGATGATGTGAATCGTGAAAGTGTTAAAATCTGAGTGCTCTTTCCCAAAAGCCTGAATAAATGAATTGAAGTTTTTTTTGCAAATGTTTACTGAATTGACACAAAATGATGTATATGTTCAACTTTTTCAAGCTTTATTCATTTTTTCTGGATTTAGTTATTTTTGCCAATAAAAATTTCAGAGACGGTAAATGGCATTCAGAAGATACGAGCAGACATGCGTTTCGTCTCTCAAATGAACTTTTATTCATAAATGAGTTTTTGTTCTGCTTGAGTTCTGATTTAGAAAACGCAACTACGAAAAGGAGAAAAATAAACGAAATTCGTGTTAATTTTTTTATCTTAAGAAGGATAGCCAAATGGTGTGCAAGTCGCACAAAATATTCCAGTCACAATTATTTCAATGGAGAGATTTGAAAAACAAAAAAAATTGCATCAAAAACAAATTTTAGTTTCATTTTTTTCTAAATAACGTATCGTATTTTCTTAAAAGGTAAGGGCATCAGTTACAAAACTGCATAAATGAAAGCTATCAAAATCAAAAAACGATTAAAAAAAATTGTAGTAGAGATTAATTGGCAGCACTACAAAGGAACATCTTTCATCAAGTCTACCTCAAATTTGATTGTAAAAAATTCAGAGCCATTTTTATCGAACCCGAGACAATTTTTTTTAATTTTACAATACAAATCACAACTAAAATGGCTTTATTGTTTTTATAATTTGTCCAGGAGCTTTTTGAGCTTGTTTTAAAAAAATAACTCTTGTGGAACCTGATCTAAACTACATTTTATGATTGGATAAATTAGATATTTTACCAATGTAAAGTATTTAATATTAACCAATCATGATCCATCTAACTAACAACCCACTTATTTGTAAGTGCTGAAGTTACTTGTAATTTCAGCACCAGAGAGATTTGAATTTAACTTAGAAATTAGTTGGACTCTCCCGAGCACTTCAGCAGCCGCAATAAACCAGTATACCCTAGATCTATTGAGCCTAGCAGAGACTAGTTAAACAACCTGAGACTAGATAGTATAAGAGTAAGATTAGGATCGGTATTAGACTAAGAAGTTGCACGAATCTATCCGGCCGAAAATAAGATAGCGTGACGAGCAGACGGTGTACCCTATCCGAAATTACTCTATGAGTTAACCAACTCGGTCCTAACTCATCTGGTGCGACCATAAGTCTCGAACAAGACCTTAATAGCTTAGAATTAACCAAAATAGATTAGAAATTAGACAAAAACATTTACAAAATGTTATACGACAATAATTTAATCGAAATGTCTCTACGACTCAATAGATCAGAGCCAATATTCCGAACCATAACAGAACTACCCGGAATTGGAAGAAGACCTCGAACCAGAGACGACATACGACAAAGTAGAAACTTGCCATATAGCTATATGATAGTTAGGCAAAAACCAGAACAAACTTTTATATTTAGAATACTACTAGCAATGAATTTAGATTTTCATTTGCAAACATAAAACCTTGAAGTTAATCTTCAAAATCATTTCAGGCGCTAAACAAAATTATTAATATACAATAACGATTGATAAAAAGATCTAAGATCGTTTTCCTAAAATTCTGCGATAATATACAAAACATGTTTGAAAAATATTTATTGAAAAATAAAAAATAAAAATTAGTAGCATGACAATAAATGGTTAGTAATCATAAATCATCCTGTTGTTCCAGCTCCATCATCTAAAACATAACAGCAATCATAAACCCACTAATATCATCAAAACACTAAATCTTTCCTTTACACACATTTAAAATTTTATTAAAACTTAAATTCACTTAATTTTAAAACCAGATCATCAAGGCTTATCCTTGGATCTTAAATCATTTTCTACTTAATTAAATTTCAAATTTGATCATCAAGGCTTATCCTTGGATCAAACAGAACAACTTTGTTCTCCCCCACCCACTTAATTAGTGTCTAACGACCTCAAACGTCGATTCACTACCCAACCCTTTCTAAAGACCCAAGACTAATAGAAATTTTTAAACAAAACTAATCATTCAAATTAGGATAAACAGTGAAGAACTTCGGTTATTCATCCTTCACTTGACCCCCCCTCTTACCAGACCCAGGATAAATCTTAGACTTAGTAAGTTTAAAATAGTATCTAACGAACTACTCGCGTTCTAATTATACCTGAACCTTGTGGATCGATTTACTATTCTCCAACCCTTGAACACAATCACTACCCCTAAGTAAGATTAAGTAAGTTAACACCTTAACTTATACTAGCCACGAGAAAGTAAAAAATCATTCTTCGGAATCGATATACTTTTCTCTCCAACCCTGAACAAACAGACCCAGGTTAAGCTAACCAAAAAATCGTAAGAACTAACAGTTTAAGAAAATAGAAACCATTTAACAACCTTTTGCATCCGTCATCCTAAACCTTATGTCATTTAAAAACCTAGGAAATAAACAAACAATCGTTTTACACAATTGTGAAATAGATAACAAAAAATACGACCTTGTAATCACACCTCATACACAAACAGTTGGATACATTCGAACAAAACGACAAACACTAAAAAGAAAAATAATAACGAAACAAAGACAAATAACACGAAAAAGATTTTCAAAAAATCGAAACGCATTTTCAGAATCAGAAACCAACAGTTTAGACGAACTTTACAAACTAAAAGAATCAATAGATAAAAATTACCCACTTCACGATCAATTATATTTTTCTGACTCAGAAACAACTTCAAATTCATCAAAGAGAGGAAAAAGAAGAATAAAAAAGCAGTATAAACACAAACCAGTACATTTATACAATTGGAATCAACCAATTAGACACATTGATAATTACATATTAACAGTCATCGAACGAAAAAATGAGCTCAACGCACACCCCAGGTGAAGAAAGTCCAGATGATGATGAAATCTTTCCTTTTATAGTAGATGCAACCACTGATAGAGGACAGCATATATTTTGCAAAAATTTACTATTAAATTTATTTGAACCCGGAATAAGTCCATGTAAAACAGAGTTCCCAGATGTAAAAATCAAAAGACAAATCATAGACCACTACTTAAAAGATATATGCAACATAACACAACAGTATGGAATCTACTCCATAGAAATCACCTCACCAAACCATAATAATAGAAAATATACAATTCAAACAGACGACCTTGATTTAGAATTTTCAAAAGTTTTTTCAGAATATATAAAAAGCATCCAATATCATAACTCACAAAGAGCAAACTCCATATTCACCAATGAAGTTTTCGCAATAATATATAGTTATATTTCGATATTAGAAAACGAAATCCCAATAACAAATGTCTCACCGACAGAAACATCTAAACATTTGAAAGTACGACATGAAATCACACTACTCTCTAGTTATTTAAACATCATTAAAGAAAATTTCACGAAAGACGACGTTTCACAACATACAAAACACGATCTACAAAAAATTTTGGCATGGTTCATAATAGATTATTTCACACACAATATTGATTTAATTGCACAAGCAAGAAAAAATTTTAGACCCCAAAACTCGAACGATGATACCGCTATCACAGAACAATCAGATTATGTTTGGGACCCCGAATGGTCTCATCCCGCATTTATAAGCTTCCCACAATCAATCTCAAGTCAAGCAATAAGTACGATATCTTACATAAGAGATTATGTAAAAGTAATACCATTAACCATTGATGCAACACCATTAAACTATAATACATTTTTGCCCGATACACAAAATAATAGTTTAAACTCTACAGTTATACACAATGAAAACCTCAATGGAACTAGGAATCTTACTCAACAAGATATCCAGACACCATCACACTTCATAAATGAAGAAATTGTACACACAACAACTACACAACAAAGTATTTCACCAATACGCCCAAATTTAACAACACCAAGAAATACAAATCCTTCACAAACACAGGTAACCTTACAATCAACCGTTAAACCTTCGGTTGCCCCTAAATATTCACATATGGATTACCAAACATACAGACCCATGACAATACCATCAAAAACACGCAAAACATTCACTAGAAACAACTTTGCAGACCATAATTATAATTATACACATCCATCAAAAACATATAACCAACCACAAAGAAATTTTAACCAATATACAAGATCCCGAAATTGGGATAACCCAATGACCCAACCTAATTCAATAAATTTCTAAACAAATCCTCCACAGGATCACAGTGAAAATTACCCATTTTTTCAACAAAATAAAAATAAAAAACAGACATCTTATCAAATGGATTATTTATCCTCAGATGATGATTTCTTACAACCAGATATATTTGCACCAAATACTCAAGAATATCGTAGACAAGGAATACAGAAAACACGTACAAATCATAGAAATTTTTCTCCACAACCAATAGATGCACAACATCAACAACCAATTCAACAACAAAATTTAATTAATACACAATCTTTTCAACCAATTCAACAACAAAATCCAATGACTGCACACTCGTATCAACCATCACAAATGCAAAATGAAATACCACTCCCATATTATCTCCAACAACATGAAATAACAAGAAACCAACTTTCAAATTTTTCTCAAATGCCAAATGCAGCAGAATCATTACAAATGACAATGAATCCATACCTTATGGGTGGATCATCAATAACATCAAACAAACCTTTAATGGTTTTCACAGGAACAGACCCTGAATATTCTGTAGAAGATTATTTAAATGCAACAACAGCAAACCTGATTTTAAATATTGGACCTGAACCAATTAATACGCCACTACATCAAAATTGGATACATCGACGCACAGCGTTAATACAAACAACCTTAGATGGCGCAGCCCAAAAATGGTTTTCAGTACTACCTCTAGAAATAAAATCAAACTGGAAAAGGTTTACACAGGAATTTTCAAAAATGTTTGACTCCGAAAGAAACAAACAACAACAAAGAGTTTTATGTAATGAAATTCGCAGATTACCAAACGAAACCATCAAGCAATTAGCAGTACGAATCGAAACACTAGTTCGAAAAGCATATTCACTAAATACACACGACTATAAAAACACAAAGATGACAGAAATCTTAATGATGACCTTAACACCACAATTAAGGAAAATAGCAATAAAAAAGAGAGCATCCCATCCTTCTTCAATTCGAGAACCCGATTTAGATTTTCGAAAACTAGTAGACAAATTAGAACAAGCAGAAATCACGATGAAACTAGAAGAAACGGAAAATCTGAAATTACAATACGTTAACAGAATTGAAACGACTCCCACTAATATTAATAATATACAGGAATCAGAGACAGACCTCGTTGAAAAAATCACTGAAATACTCAATATTTACGAAAAGAACCCAAACTTTAAAGGCAAACCATCTTTCAAAAAATGGTGTAATTATTGCCGACGATACGGACACAGTATTTCTGAATGTAGACAAAAACAGCAAGACAATCAAAATAAACCTCAAAAATATAAAGAACCAAATAAATCATTCTATCAATACATGAAAAAAGATCAAAATCTACCGAACAAAACAGTCTACAGCAACAACAGTTCAGGAAAACCACTCCCGAACAATACAAATTATACAAGAAATCAATCACCATATAACTCAAGTTATAGAGGAAGATCACCAGAACGAAGAAACACGAATAATTCATCACAAAATCACTACAATAGACCAAATAGTCGAAATAACTACTCCAGATCAAATTCAAATACACAACGATTTGTTTCTAGATCTAATTCCCAATCAAGAAATAACTACTATCCAAACAACCAATCACGAAATTCATCATACAATAGGAATAGAAACTACTCCTATAATCGAAAAAGAAGTTATTCAAACAACCGAAACCAGAATTACCCGAACAGTCAATCAAGGAATAACTCATATAATAGATCGAACTATAACAGACCAAACAATAATTACCAAAACAGATCGCGAAATAATTCACAAAATCGACACTCAAGTTATAATAATCGTTATAGAAATTATTCCCAATCACCACACCGGAATAATAATAACTATAATAATTCTAATAATCGCCACAGAAGTAGTACACCTAAACATCAAAGACAAATCAATCAAGTACAATCTAACCCAGAAACAACATCAGACCCTCCAGGTATTGATGACACAGTAACTGATACGTTACAACTCAATCAAATAAACTGTACATCATCAGATTCAGAAAGTGATACTGAAAACACTCTTTCTATCAATATGATAAAAGTCGAAAATGACTATGAATCTGTCATATATGAACAACCCTTTCCATCACACATATATGAAAATCAATCAGAATTTCTTCAAAATTATTACACTACACCCATAAATTCCACACCAACGACGCAAGAAACAAACGAGATTAACACTACAAATCAAACCAATAAAAATACCAAAACAAAATGCTTGAATACAAACCATATTTATCAAAATATACAAAAAGAACAACCCAAAGAAAAAATTTGGACAATACCATTTCTCTTAGAAAGCCCAAGAAATAAAGAATTTCAACCACCAGACCTTGAAATAGATTTTTTAATTGATTCAGGAGCAGAATCAAACATAATAAACATCCCCACATGGAATGAAATAAAAACCTTACACCCAAAGCTAACACCTCTTGAAACCTCCAGCAAACTAGCAACAGCACAAGGATCAACATTGATAAACTACGGAAAAATCCAATTATTTCTCCTCCCCACCAGAACAATGGAACAAAGCAAAATTTTAAATAAGCCATTTAAACAAATATTCCATATCACTGACATTAAATATAATATCATTGGAATACCATTTATTTCGAAGTATATACCAACAATTAACATACTAAATAGTAAAATATTAATCAAAGATAAATATACAAAAACAAAAGAAACATCCTTAACATTTTTTCAAAGATTAAATAAACAACCACCATTCTTTTCAAAATTCTACCCGATATTTAACCAACAAAGAAAACACTTAAAACCACTATCAGGAAATATCTATAATTTTTCAATCAAACAAGTTCACCAATATGATAAAGAACAAAACAAACAAAAATTTTATATGTCAGAATTTGAATTCAAACCTATTCACAAATTTTTCAAAATCACAATCTCATCCATAAAATATTTGAAAAATTCGAATTCCGATATCATTTCCTTACATGTCTATAACAACACACCTTACCAAGTAACATTACCTTTAGGACTTTTAGGATATTGTGAAACCAACGCTACAATATCACCAATACACGAAAAAGCCTATCGCGTAAATAATATACTCCAATTACTAGATATTTGCCAATCTACAATTCTTAATGAAGAATTATCTATAAATAATATAATAAGTAACGAAAACAGAAATACGGATTATTTCACAAAAACTCCATATTTCAAACCTACATTCAACATAAGTAACTACACAGAGGACCAACAAAAATTTTTGACAATGTTTAATTTCCAACATTCACAAATAACACAAGACGAATTCGAAAAATTAGCCAAACAGCTAATTAAATATTCATCAGTCTATGCAACATCAAAATTCGATGTTGGGAAAATCAGTTCATCACTACATCTCCCGTTAAAACCAGACGCAGTTTTCAAAAAACAGAGAGCAAGTAAAGTACCAATTCACTTACATGATAAAGTGAACAGATTACTCGACATTTTAGAACAATACAACATTATATCACCAGTAAACAGAGAAGAACAACCAAAAGGCAACACATTTATCAACCCTGTTATCATTCTAGCTAAAGGAGAATCATTGAAAATCGTTCTCGATGCTAGATACCTCAATTCACTTATAGATGAATCAAAATGTAATTGGCCCATTGAACCAATACAAGTTATTTTAACAAAAATAAACGGCAAATACTTTACAACCGCCGATATGAATAGTGCATACAATCAAATGCCACTAGATGAACAATCACGACGTTTAACACAATTTGTTATCGGAAACCAACAATATGAATTCAACCGCTTATTCTATGGAATATCCATAGGACCAGCAGCATTTTCAGCTTTTATGAGCAAAATTTTTAGACCACTGATACTCAAGAAAAACGCAATCACCTATTTAGACGATGTTTTTATGCAATCACAAACAAAAGACGAGATGTTCAATGTTTTAGAAAAATATCACCAAATACTTCAGAACGAAAATCTGAAGGCCGCCCCCGATAAATCACACTTCTTTTTGACAAGAGTTAAATTCTTAGGACATAATATAGAAAGAAAAACAATCACTCCATTGAAATCACGCATTGACGCTATTCAAAAACTTCAACCACCAACAAATAAAAAGAAAATCCAAGAATTTCTTGGAATGTTAAACTTTTTAAGTAAATATGTTTATAAAATGCAATTATATCTACGACCATTTTATAACATCCTTAGACAACAAAATAATTTTGAATGGAACACAGAACATCAAACACGATTTGAAGAAATAAAGAAACTTTTAGCTGAACAAATTTCAAACACAATTCCAGATTCAAATCAACCATTTTATGCAATGTGCGATGCTTCGAACTTTGGCATCGGTGCAGCACTATTACAATCACATAATGGTACAAATAAAATGAACCTCATATCAGCAAATTCTCGATTATTCACTCAAGCAGAGCTACGACTCTCAACTCTAATGAGAGAATGTACAGCCATAATATATACACTGACAGAATATGAATTTCTGATACTTGGATCAAAACACCCCACAGTTTTATTCACAGACCATAAACCAATCATCTTTCTTTTTACACAAAAATCTAACCCAAACCACCGAGTTTATAGATTTCAACTAATTTTAATGAAATTTCCAAACTTACATATAGTTTGGACTGCAGGAAAAAATCTTGCATTACCAGACACCTTAAGCCGAAATACACCACCTGAATTACTTACACGAAAAACAACAGTTGAAATACCCAAAAACATAAAATTCTACCTTGCAGAAAACGAAACATCACCCCGATTGGAATGCAAATATGCAGTAAAAACTGATATTGAACAATCACAAATAAATAGTTTACAACATTTCCCACTTTATTTAGATTGTCAAAATAATCATTATGAAGTTGATCTACTTGGAACATCAACTTTCAAACCAATCCCATATTCTCAATGGATAAAAAATAACACCCAACAAAAACGAATAAAACAACACCTGCCTAGGAAAGACCATTTTCCACTAATTGAAAAAGAAGATTTAACTGATAAAATAAATTTATCAGGACCACAAACAAATGATTCAAAATACACAATAAATCAAGTTTTTGACCTCCATGACCCACTTGATACAATACCCTTATCTAAATTAGAAATCGAAAACATTTTTCTCCCCCCAACAGAAATAATTACAATTTCAACACTGAAACAATATCAAAACCTTGACCCAGTAATTCGACAACTGAAATCATGGCACAAATATAAAACTAAACCTATCAAAGCAGATTCAACCATTCTAGGAAACAAAACACTCCTCCGATACTTTCGCAAATTTAACAACACAACAATTAACGAAAATACAGACCTTTTAGAGTATAACCTGAATGAATCTACAGTTCCATGTCTCCCTTTAAGTATGATTCTTATAGCTTTTAATATTTCACATACACAAAATATTAAAGGACACTCTGGATCAGAAAAAACATATTCAAATTTTATACAAAACTTTTATTTCCCAAATGCACCAATTTGGATAAAAGTACTATGCAATGACTGTATAGTATGTCAACTAAATAAACCTTACCCAAATCAAAAACAAATAGCACAAAAACAAGATTTTAAAGGACAAAGTTTGTACTTTAATCATCGTATCTCATTTGATACTAAAGGACCAATTTCACCCTCATCAGAAGGAAACTCCTACATTATGGTAATTGTTGACGCATTTACACATTATGTAGCAATTAACCCAGTACCACATTGTAACGCTTATTACGCTTACACAACACTCTATGAACACTGGATAGCAAAATTCGGACTACCAGAAATTTTAGTTACAGACAACGGTACAGAATTCATAAATAATGAAATTATCACACTATGTCATTTATATAACATTAAACACAAACCACGTACATCTCATGCACCTTGGACAAACGGCTTAGTCGAAGGTATGAACCGTTCATTACAAGAATATCTTAGATGTATCATCAACGGAAATGATACAAAATATACCGAATGGTCAGCAGATGTAAAATTATTTCCCTTAGCGTATAATTCACAAATTACGACAACTTTAGGAATGTCACCATACGAAATGGTTTTTAACCAAAAGCCACGCAAACCAATAATGTTTACAGCAAATTCTCATAAAAACGCACAAGGTTATTGTCAACCAAATAAAGACTCAATTTGTTATCATCTACCTTTACATACACACGATGAAGATCATTTTCATCACCCACAAATTCTTAAACTAGCCTCCGGTACACACACCGAATGGATTCTAAATAGAGATAAAAAACACAATGAAATTTATCAAAAAATAACAAAAAAGTTATTACAAAGACAAAACATTAATGAACAAATCAATTCACGTTTTACACCAGCCTCCGAATTAAAAATTGGAACATTTGTTTTAATACCTAATTTTAATACTCAAAAAGGAATTTCTAAAAAATTACAACCCCTTCGAAAAGGACCATACCAAATAATTGCAAAACCCACTGATGTCACATATAAAATTACCGACTCAAACAAAAAAGAAATCGTTCAACATCGAAACAACCTATTACCTTATTACCCAAAAGAATACGCACTCCGCGAATTAACTCAATTATATTCTTTCACAGGATTAAAAATCATTCAAAATGAACCACATCTGAAAAACACAGAACAAAATGATAACCCCACCGAAAATCAAAACACAAAACCAACCGCCACCAAAAACAATACACAAAACCATAAAGAATCTCCAAAACAAAGAAAAAATAGAAAAATGACCGAACAAATAATACCCCAAGAACAAATCGACAAATCAGAAAATAGAAAAACAACAAGACTCCGAAATCAACCACGTAAAAACTATAAAATATTCATCCCCCAATCTAAAATTTTAAAGAAAGTGGAATTTCAAAAGTAATTTTAACATTTGCTTCACAATCTTGAAACCTCCGAAACATTTTTCATTTACATTTTTCAAAATAACATGCTGACAAGTAAGTAATAATTCTAGTTCAAAATAGACCAATAGGATTCATCCAATCCGTCACTTTCTCTAACTCAAACTAAGACCAATTAGACGAATCATATAGAACTCCAGGCACATCTATAACTATAACTTTACGACCTCCAGGTCAAAAATAAGCAAACCACTCCAACTTGACAACTAAAATAAATATCACCATAATACCGTACCCCTCCCTTATCTAATAACCCAAAGATCAACAATATTTCCCCAACTCAGACCACGAATACCCCCAAAGCAAATTTGTTAACTTAGCCTAAAGTAACAAAATGAACATTTTAATTAGCCTAAAGTATAAAAATCTCACCATACCCCGGATCATTTGACAAACAAAAATAAAGAAAAAGACGACCTCCCAGTCACCATGAAAATTGCCCCCAACAATTTTTTACAAAACTCAACCCACTTGTCAAAAAACTAATAAATAATCCGACCACACTAGAAAATCGCCTCAAACAGCAAAAAATATTCGACCAATAGATCATTTCTTAAATGCTCTTCTCTCAATCAGTTACTCAAATACTCATAAATCTTAAACATTTTTTTACAATACTTGAAACCTTTATAATATTTCTTTTTGATATACTTGAATCTTTTCTAATAATCCTAATCATTTTTTGTAACATTTTTTTAATTTTCTACACTATACTCGAACTATTCCTCCAACTTTCCAAAACCCTTGATTACATCCACAGGTACGAGTCATATAACTTGTCTAAATGATACGAACAATTTTCAGTAGAACCGATATTTTTTTATTGTTTGTAATTTTCATAGCATTCTTATCATCCCTCATTTTGACAATATGTAAATGTATAAAGAAAACAATCCTCACATTTGCCCTAGCAGCAATCCTTCTAATTCTTTTTTTGGAAGAATACTATAATAAACATAAACCTTCCCACTAAAGTAACAATTCAAAAATCCATCAAAAATTGCTACCCAACAGTCACAGAATCAGTCTTCACCGACATCATCCCAAGATAACCCAACACCACCTTCAACTACTCAAAATCCTCAAACATCTACACGAATTTCTTTTCAAGACAATCCATACACTTTTGAAGAACGACATGCACGTTTATCAGAACCACTAGAACCAGTTCAACGACAAGCACCTTTAAGCGAACCAACATATAACCTATATCCAACACTACCACAAGAACTAAGTAGAATAAGAAATTCTAGTCAAAACCAAAATACAGTCGAAATAAATAGACAAATTATACATCCTCGACGAAACAGAAATTTTCAAACTCCCCGAGTTCACTTTGATATACCTCAATCCCCATCACAAAACACTCCAGAAAACACCATTGATACATTACCAGAAACCCCTACGATTCTTTCACAACGTAGCACCTCAAGCCTACCATCAGATTACTTAGGTTCAACACCAACATCTGAACAAATACGTGAAAATCCCTTTAACCCTCCAAACCAGGCATCACGACTACCATATTGGACAACACATTCATTTACACAAGGTGAATTAAATTTAGTCAATAATCCAATAGATATTTCTACAGATACAACAACATCCTCATCACTACCAGAAACATTATCACTACCATCAACACCATCAATAAGCCAGATTTCACCACCACCCTTTAACTTAAATTTTCCAAATAATCTCGACGCCAGATATCGAGAACAATCATCAATAAATATTCCTTTAAGACTAGATTGGAATACATTTACAGCACCTCCACCATTATTTGGACAACATCAAGAAAGTAACCGCCTTCATAACTGGGCACTTAATAGATTACAATATCGCCAAGATATTCACAACGATATCCGTGATCACAATATTCAAATACTCCAACAAAACAGTTTACAATTGAAGTTTGAAATCACAGTTAAGTTAAATAATATTACCCAACATCCCTACCCATTAAATCCACCTAACATAACAGCTCAATCACTACCACCACCGTTTATAACTACTGAAGTAATATACAAATACGACAGATATACCAAAAACACAATTGGCTACATTACATTTTATAATCCATACTCAGGATTATCATACACATGTATATTCTAAAATTATTAATTTTTCTCCAACTCCTTTTTCTAGTAATCTTAAATCAAAACATAAACCCTTCTCCTCGTACAGGACCACAAGATTTATTAGTAACACATTACGATTGTGAAGAAAATGAACAAAAAACACTACATAAATATGCAATAAATCAAGTATCACAATGTGAAACAGAACCACAAGCTATAGAAACCACAGATGTAATAGCAACACTCTATTCAAAAGCCCGAGCAACAACAGTTACAGGTTATAAATTCACAGCAACATTTTCCGAAAAGAAAGTACATTGTTCACAAGTCTCGAACGGAAACAAAAACCGACTTGACCATGAATCATTCTATCAAAGAAATATAGAACGTCTTTTACATCTCAATCCCGACGATTGTAAAAATGAATTACTTAGACTAAACATCACACAAAATAAAAACTCCGCAAGAAAGTTAGTTAATTTTCAAGTTTTTCCAGACTCTGTACATCAATCACAACTTGAAAGACACCAAGGACATATAAAACTAGACGAAAAATACCCGTATAACGGCGCACACGGACGATTAACCTATGACCTACACGATAAACATTGGATACCACACATTGGTATAAATGACCCATCAAACTGCAAAGCAGACACAAAAAATAAAGGATACCAAGAAATAATGTTTTTTGATTGGAAAATACAACTCGAAAAAATACAACTAACACGAGATTTATCAGATAATACAATGATCTATCAAGGAATCCGATTACCTTGTAAAAATGATCAAGGTTATTGCGACCCTACAACGAGAACACAAGCAACCATTGTTTGGTTCCCCGAAGATACATGTACAACATTTCAAGTAGCAAAAATACACGCTCGTATGATAAAATTTCACGAAAAATATTTTATACAATCAATTCCATATGAACAAGTCCATCCATCACGAAAACTAAGTTCTAATTTTAGAAACATAGACAATATAGAAAATAAATTGACACGTTTTCAAATATATCAAGAAACAGAACTTGCATGTAAATACAGGAATCCACTTCACAGAACACAATACTCTGAAATATTAGTTGAATACGAAAAAGGATTCGACATGACCACTGGAAAAGTAAAAATTGACCCATATGCCACAGGTCATCCTCCAAACGAAGGAACATCCTATATACCAGTTAATTTTGAAAAAAGCAACGGACAACCTGGTGGACATCTAAAACCCCATGACACCAGAAGCACACGCTTACAAGAATTATCACTAATGAATACTACATATTTCGGTAATATCCACTATGATATTCATTTAGATATGAAACTAGATTATACAATTAGCCGAATTTTTCAAGAAATGTCACTCTCCGAATTAGAAACACTACACCAACTATGCGAATTAGAACGAACACAAATATTACAATCACTTGCACTAGCAGTATTAAAAATACCCTATGCAGGATACTTATTATCTGGAAATAGATCAAATTTTTTAGACTATGAAGGAAACATCTTATGGTTTTATACTTGTACTAAAAAAGTATCACCACTATACGTTTTTGAAGATAAACGATGTTATAAAAGAATCCCTATCTTTTATAAGAATAAAGTACATTTCGTGGATACACTTTCACGAAGAACCTATTTCTGGGATACCGCAGTCCCATGTGGATCAGAAAACAGCCACAATGTAGTACAACTAAACCCTGATGAAAATAAATATTATCTTCTCACTCCATATCCCACATTAATGCAATCACTCAAAAAATTCTCACCAGAAAGCATTCGCGCTATTGCTCGAAACCCAAATATAGACTTACAATCAATAGGAATCTATTCAAAATCAGATATTCAACATCACATTAGAACACAACAATTCCAAGAATTATTAACACAAATGGACACTATACAAAGACAATCAATAGACCAAAATTTACGCAAACTTGCAGAAACCGCAGGATTTGCCGATATCTACACGCAAGACTATAGCGGATATTTTAAAGACATTAAAGATTATATATATCTAAACGGTGAAAAATACCGTCCCCAAGATATATCACCAATTAACATTTTTAGCTTTGTTACACTCAAAAATGAGATCCTCGATTTTCTAGGATGGCCGTACTACATCTTAGAAAAATTGACTATTTTATACGCAATGTTTAACTTTATTGGATTTCTTTTCTCACTTTTAAAAGGAATCTACAACACATGTGCTATACACACACAAGTAAACAGACAAGCAAGCGTAGCACGCATACTCTTTGCAGGATTTTTTGGAATCTTTTCTACATCTATAAACAAAATTCTTTTAGACGCACAAATAAAAGAATATAACACAAAAATAGCAACACGACAAAATACATACGACGAAGAACATAACAATGTAGACATAACGCCAACGGCACCACAATTACCAGCCCTACCAAATAACCATCCACTATCCCTAGTCCCACGAAATTTTCGAAATTTAGCCATCACACATAATCCAAATTTTCGATTCACCACATCACAAAGTCCCATCCAACATATAATGACACACCAGTCACAAGATGATAATACTTATGAACAAATTATTGAACAACCCCATACCACCGCTTTTCAGTCTCAAAATAATCATTTTTTTAGCCCACGATGAGCCGCCAACTTGGATCACTACACCGATCAAATTCCCACCCAACCAATCTTACCTCTCCAATCCCAATAATACCACTTTTTGCTTTTCCGCCACCCGATTTTCCACCTAGTAATGTAACATCAGGCATGAATTCCGACACTAATTCACACATCTCAGTTTTATATTCCATCTCACAACTCAATAACCCGAATATTGAAACCCCCGATGAATTTGCCGACTCAGAACCATCCCCATCCAATAATTTTCATAACTCTTCTAATTTTTCTCAACCCCCTTTTCAACCCATATTATCCAATAACCCTGACCCCATCACTCCCACACCCTCTTATGCTTCCCAAGTTACCCCAACCTACTCCTCATACCATTCTGACCAATCATCTCATTCTCCAGACACCCCCCGAATCTCCCCAGAGCTAGATAATTTTATTACCCTCCAACAACAACCCTACCACCTTAATACCCCAACCATAAACCAAATCTCCTCCACTATAAATTCATCCAATCCCCCTACCCCTACACCCTCTTCAAATTATACTGAATCATTAGCACCATCATCCACATCAACTAAATCTTCACTCAACACTAATAGAGCTTACCGCACTTTTAAAAGAAAGTTCCCCAACCATCCTTTCCCAGCAAAACCAGGAACAGCCCGTGAATACATCAACCATCCCAAGCATACTAACACAAAAGAATTTTTAGCCATCACCTTACCCTCATTTCCACAATACACCTTAAACACCCCCCACGACACTAACGACACACGCAACTTTGTAGATGAATACGTTTTAATGCCCACTCTCTCTTGGACCTCATATTATCATTTTACTAACCCTCTTTGCTTACCTTTATCTAACACTCACATCGATATAGAGCGAAATACGGACATGCTATATCGACTCACTACACCACTAACCGCTAGACAATTTACTTACGTTGGATATAAAAAATCACTAAAAACACACACTGCACCTAGAGCTAACGAATATACACTCGAATACTATGATCACAACATCATCAGAGCTAACCAAGATCAATTCTTAGACGACGATCGCTTCGCTAATCCACAAATCACCGAGAAATTTTTCATTAAAACACCATATGTATTTACACTAAATATCTTCGATCGCAAGTTTGACCACATTATTTCAGAAGCACTAACAGACACACAAGCATACGAAAGTTTTAAAGAACGCTTCCAAATATTTTCACTAACCTTTCATTTCCTTGCACCACACGAAAGAGATTTACACTGCTCACACGATATTATGTTGCGCACTAAACAAACCCACACATATAGTTATTATCGCTTCATCCAAAATCACTTTGACCTACACACACCCTCTAGGCAACCACACCATCGTTTTCAATTCATTAATTCCAAATACACTTCACCATTTTTCCTAAATTTCACATATTGTATTAAAGACACTAACCTCCATGGTATTCTTCGTAATTATGACCCCATAACCCAAATGTACATCTTCTGTCCCATCACCAAGACCTTCAACGCCGAAGAATCCCGACCCTTCCTTATCCCGCACGAGTTTGTACAACCTATAGAAATCCCAATTTTAGAATTCATCCACAACACTAAATTCAATCACAAATTATATAATCTAATCCAAAACACACCTTATGAGTTTGCAGTTGGCACTGAAGAACTAACCACTATCAAGGCACTCCAATTGCTTTGGCCACTGCTTCAGACTAAAAATATCATCCGCATCTTAGCTAAACTACTAACAACTTCAGAACTAATTCACGACATCTTCCCCCACGGTTTTTTCCCCGACGACTAACAGATAAGTATGAATTAAATAAATATTACTAACTAATTAAAATATTAAAAAACTCACCATACTTTATCCATGTTTTCTTTAGGTTTTTAGCCTTCATCCGACAATCACCTACAAAAACCACAAAAGACAAATAAAAATCGCAAATTTCATCAAACAGATTTCAATCATTTCTATTAATCTCTTACACTTATAAATTTATAAATTTAATACCAATGCAGTAAATTCATTTCTAAAATTTTCCCCACAAGCAGTAAATCTAATTATGATGAAAATTTGTAACTTAAAATTCCCCCATAACTAGCAGTAAATTTCCAAATGCTATGCAGTAAATTAATAAAATGCAAATGCAGTACTAACCTTTTGATATTCTCATTTATTCGCACAGAAATTCTATCCACACTCGCACAGCTCGCCCACGAAGAATTGTTTAAAATAATGAATTTCAGTTTCAAGTTTTCACACTCAACAACTCTAACATATAATAACATGTTTCAAACTTTCCTTTAACCCGGTTGGAAAGGAATCATATACTAAACAAAACTAACCAACGCAGCTTACTAAATACCACAAATCATAGAATAACAGCATGACTAAGAAAAGGAAACCAACGGTACCCAAACCGGATTAACCCAGTTTAAAACTGGATAATTTATTCTTTTGAAGACTATTATAAAGTCTAAGAAAGAAATAATAAAACACAAAAAAGTCGAAAGACAAACCCATACCACGAACAATTTGCTTTTTGGAAAAAGGACATAACCAACAAGACATAAGAAAAACCACAACAAACCCAACATAAAACGTTGTCACATAACAGGACCCCTCACAAAAACCGCATGAAATCATACTCCCACTCCTGGCCTAACCCACCAGGAAGGACGTCCTGAGCATGCTCTATAGCCGGCCTAACCCACCGCGCTACATCCACGCTTTGTGACCACACCTCTATTTTTAATAAGAGCTACTCAAGTGTGAGTAACTCTTCAAAATAACCGAACTAAAACAAAAAGCTTTTGTGAAAACAACTAACTAAAATCATAATTAAAAAATATTAAACTAATAAATGTTTTATAAAATGTAAATTACATTATGCAATACATAGATCAGAATACAACACCAAGTACGAACATCTAAAGACAAAACGACCCCACTACACTCGAGAGAGAATGACCAACCACAATCGATATGCCACTCACAATCACAACTCAAAGGATTTAGAGTACGACTTGACTTCGCAGAAAAGGACTTCATTGAACTAGACCAATGACCACCTCGATGTTCAAGTATACGTACAGATCCGAGTAACCAGGCATCCCCTCCACGCACAATCTCCACGCAGAACAGAAAAACCTGACATAGCCAACCATTCTGAAATCAGATTTGAGTTTGTTGCGAAGACTTAGTCGTTGTCACTAGAAGACACAACGTCTTATGTCTCTAACTCCAGCTTCCTGGAACTTCTTTAATAAAAAGGAAACAGAAGAAATAAGATGTTCGCCAAACACCAACGTCCATCATCCATCCTTCGAATTGCAGAAGAACTATTCTAAAAAACTCTGTAAAACCCGGATGGGTGGAACCTGATCTAAACTACATTTTATGATTGGATAAATTAGATATTTTACCAATGTAAAGTATTTAATATTAACCAATCATGATCCATCTAACTAACAACCCACTTATTTGTAAGTGCTGAAGTTACTTGTAATTTCAGCACCAGAGAGATTTGAATTTAACTTAGAAATTAGTTGGACTCTCCCGAGCACTTCAGCAGCCGCAATAAACCAGTATACCCTAGATCTATTGAGCCTAGCAGAGACTAGTTAAACAACCTGAGACTAGATAGTATAAGAGTAAGATTAGGATCGGTATTAGACTAAGAAGTTGCACGAATCTATCCGGCCGAAAATAAGATAGCGTGACGAGCAGACGGTGTACCCTATCCGAAATTACTCTATGAGTTAACCAACTCGGTCCTAACTCACTTGTTCCACTCTACACATTTGTAGTCATACTGGCTATTGAACACAAATTTCGTTCTTTTTGCATCTATGCATTTTATATTTTCCAAAATTAAATCACATTGTACAAAATCATAGAGTTAAATCAATGAAATCCAATGATTACAGCCTACCTAGGAGAATCAATCAACAGGCCAATTGCCCTATTCTGACGACCCTAAACATTGTAAACATCTGCTGAAAGTTTTATAATCAAGGCAAAAACTTAACAAAATTCAACAAGAATAGCCGTTTACTGTGCAAAAAGCATAGACTTAAAAAAAAATTATTTTCAAAGTTTTTTTATTGCGTGGTGTGATAAAAGGATTTGAACGAAAAACTAAAGCTTAGACATATTCGACAGTCATAGTAAAATAAGCTATTTGGAAAACAAATTTTGTAGAAAAATGACAAGAAAAACAAAAAAATCATGATATATCACTCAACTCTCTCCGATGATTTTTTGCGGCACCTGATTTTGCGGGGAAAACAAAAGAAAAAACACCCGAATACAAAGTTCTTCCCCATTTTTCGAATGGTCGCAACAATTGAATGGCAATATATTTAAAATTTAATTCAAATTATTTTAATGTGTTTGTCACTGCTTATTAGAGACGGCCTGTCCTTAGAATTATTCATCAAACCTACAAAAAGTCAACAATCGTTCCCAAAAAAATACCGTTACTTTGTTTACCTCATCTTTTCTGTTCTGTATTGCAGAAAATCAAACAAGTGTAATTTTCTGTCTGTTACTTAATGAATATCGAAGCACTGTGGTTTAGCTTCTCATGAAGATCCCCTGTGATTTGGTAAGGTATATCTATTCCATCCAGTAGCTCCTGTTTATTGTTGTCTGGTGTGGTTTAGGGTGACTACGTGAGTCTGCAGCAGGAGGACCAGCTGAAGAACCTGCACATAGACACTCTGGATGCAAAGGGGAGGGAGAAGGAGCACCAGAGGGACATCCTGCTCATGACCAAGAAGGAACTGGAACAAACCAACGCACGGTACTAAATCTGTCTTGTGAAAGCATCATTTAAAAAAGTTTCTGATTCATTGATGAGAAATAATTCAACTGTTGTTCCGATAACACAGTGGTCAGGAGTTTAGTATTCAATTACGTTTTTCACGCAAACTCATATATAGCGAATTAAGACGCTTTCAGTCGTGATTTCTTGAATACCTTAAAATGCTGATCAATGCTTCAAAGTCCCACTCCACTCTGCGGTCGATTGCAGATTACTTAACTGTGGCCATAGCGTTATCTCAGTGCTGCATGTAATTTAACAGGCTATTTTTATTGACGCTTAGACACCACTGAGCTTTCATTATGATATTTTGATCATTTATGAATAAGCCTAGGAATTATCAACTTCCGAGGTATGAAAACGAATAGTCAAAATCAGTCAAGCTTTGATCAGCTCATATGGGCGGTGTTGATCGACTTATTTTGGCATAGTCAAATTCATATTTCTTAGTCACTAAGAAACACAGCAAAAACAAAAACATTCAAATTGGTGGTCTGAGTAAATTAATCACAGCCAAAAGTTAACTGGCAAAAAGATTTAAAAATGGTTCCAAAGGTTTCTGGGTTTCTGTTTGCAGTCTGGACAAACTAACTGAGGATCACAAACATCAACTAGACAAGAGCCAGAAAGAATTGGACGTGTTGAAGCAGGTACTGGACCAGAAGAACTGTGAGTTAGAACAGATGCACTCTCTGGCCCAGAATTGGAAACCCAAAGTAGAACAGCTGGGCGAGAGGGAGATGGAACTCATGCAAGTAAAGAATGAGCTTCAGAGAGTTCAACTGTCCTTTTTGGTGAGTTGTGCAGGTTTGAATTGTATTTTTTTTCTGGTTTTGTCACAAAGAATATTTTACGACACATTTTTTTTGTCATTTTGAGCCACTTTGCATAAACATGTGGACCCAGCACCCAGGGGTAGGCTTGGTTTCAACGGCATTGTCTCTTGTATTCAAACCATTCGCCATCCAAAAAAAGACCTTTTCCTTTGTGACGCATAAAACGAAGTTCTAATTAGCGAAGTCCAAGTTGCCGAAGCTATCTAGGTCTAGGCTTATGCATATATCTGCTTCCGCGAATTTCAGCTAGACTTGAGGCGAGAAAAAACAAATTGAGTAAATTGATGACTTGGTGTATGTTAATTTACTGCAGAAGGTGAAGGAGGAGTTGGAGAAGGAGGGGAGAAGGAGGGAAGTGATGAGTGAGGAGAGGGAGAGGGAGAGGGAGAAGAGACAGAAGAATGACTCACAACTGCAGCTCCAACTGGACACTCTCAAGAAACAAGTGGAGAAGACCAAGAGAGATCACAGGAGGTACGTTTTACTCGCTCCTACTGCACAGTCACTTGTCACATTATCTTCAGTGACATTATCTGAATAAAAATGGCTAGTTGCTGTGCAAGTAGCGCAGAAAATTGCCACAGCGGCCGCTTTTAATCATTTGAAAAAGTACACACAAAACATTCTAACAAAATTCAAAACTTTTGTTTCGACCTTTGAAAATAAAAAAAAACATTCTTAGCTTTTTTTGTTTTCTAAGCAAAATCAGGTACCATAAATAATGCTATATTAAGAAACATATGCTATTAAGAAATTTCAAAATATGTCTCTGTCGAGAAAAATTGATTTAAAGTGTGAATTTTAGTTCAGCTTCGAGCTATTATGCGAAAATGTGATTAGGCGAGCAGGCTAACTATAAAAAAACAAGCCATGAAACTTCTACTCAAGTTTAAAATAATTGAAACTTGATTATCGCCATCTTGGGATTTTTTTTCGCAAACTCAAAAACACTTCTACAAAAAATTAATCTATTTAAAAAATTTTGTTTTGAAACTTTTTTATGATTTTCCTGTTGTTTTTCTGGTCTTATTTGTGTACTATCACTTCCAAATATGCCTAGTTCCAAATAGTTCTAAGCTTTCATTCAGATACTTTTATCACACAAAGCACCAAAAACTAATTTTGAAAAAAATAAGTTTTCATGTAGTTTTATAAAGAACATGATCAAAAGTTTCTGCACTACTTGTAATCGACTATTTTTGTTCATCTTTGTTCTTATGTTAGTTTTTAACAGAGATTTTGTTGAAAACAAAAAATATGGAGGAATTTTTTCTTCAGGGGTGTTTCAGATTTTTTTTCACACAAAATCAGGAACCACAAAATTAATCAGAATGGGTCGAGTGATTTGTCATACTACAGCCGTTATAGTCGTAGACTGATGGTTTTTTAATGTTTCCTAAAAGTTACTCAGTGTCGAGAAAAAATGGCTCGAAGTTTTTGTTTTTAACCTAATTTGTAGCAAGAGAGTAATGCGAAAATAGTTTAAAGTTTAAGTATTTTTTAGATACAGAAAACTTGTTTTGTAACCTAGTTTAGCGGTTTCAAGCACAGTGTCTGTACATTGCAGTCCCATACATCTTATTCTTTTACAAAACAGTCCGGAAAAAATAAAAATGAATGAAAAACAGTCCTATACAAAACAGTCCGAAAAACAGTCTCAATTAATAATAAACCGGACTTTTTGTATCGTGTTAAACTTGCGGCCTTAAGCCGGACTGTTTTGTGTCGGACTGATTTTTCGTTTAATTCATGATTTTTGGACAGTTTTGTATTGGACTGCTACTTAATTTTGTACCCAAGTTGCAAAAAAAAACTTTTTTAAAGTTAATTATGTAATTATAACTGTAGTCATTTAAAACTTTTTATAAAGTTCTCGGATACTCGTTCAAATCATGCACTAAAAATGACTCAAACTAAGAAAAGAGGTTAAAAACATTATTGGTCGGAGTTTTTGTGCTACTTGTTTTGAGTTTTTGTGTTCTGTATCGGGCAATTTTTATTTGTTTGTCCTGTAGTAGTTTTGACCTGAGTAGTTTTGCCGTAGTTTTGACCTGAGTTTTATTGCAAAAAGTAAGATCTTGTTAACTATTCGCACCCCATTGCAATAGGGGGGAATAGTTAACAAGGTACAAAATTCGTATACGCTTAACAAATCCATTCGTTCTTTATCGGGGGGGGGGGGGGGGTTTGTTGGGGGAGATTCGTTACAAGGTACCAAAGGGGGGGGGGGGGGAATAGTTAACAAGATCTGAAAATTATTTTCCTGTGATCTTTTTTCGTAAAGTTAAGGGGGTTTAAAAACAGCTAATTTGGTCAATTTAGGACAAAAAACGCGCAATAATGCATTTTTATAACTTAAGGCGTTCTAAAGGAAATTAAGGCCAGAAATTTAGTCTTTTTAAAGTAATTAGAGACGCTAAATGCACCATATGTATCTTACATAGCTTGTGGGGGATAAATTGAGGAAAAAATGTTTTTTTATTGGTTTGTCAAATTTTCAACCAAATTTTCTAAATTGGCCCCAACGTGCAGTTGGACCATTCAAGATTTTACCCTGATATGAGAGCAGTCTTGTTTTATGCTATCAGAAAGCATTCTTTTTTTCCGACTTTCGAGACGAAAGTAACGGAATATTTGTGCTCGGGATGGGTTTTTTTTTCTTCAGACAAATTTCGACTTTTAACTAGCCATTTTTGACGTAATTTTTTTTATAATTCTCAACAGGACATTGTTGTCCTGGGCTCAAATTTGAAAAGATATTTCACCTGAGATCATTTTTTGTAAAGTTATGGGGGTTTAAATATTGCTATTTTGGCCAATTTGGGACAATTAACGCGCGATATATTTCGCGCTATTAATGCGTAGGCGAGATTTAATCCGTCTCAGAAATCGTTCCAAATTGGTTGAAGGAAGCTTATTTGCTCTAATTAATTTATTACTAGGAGCGAAATCTTAGTCATGTATTTTATATGGCGTGTGGGGGGATGATTTTTATTAAAAAATTCAAATTTTAGAGAGAAAAAGTTCATTTTATTTTATTACATTTAATTTTTTTAGGTTATTACTGCTCCATAAAACCTTAAAAGGCAATCTGAACATTCAGGGCTTCGACCTGATACAAGCAGTCTTGTTTGAATTTGAAAAAAATACTATTGTTCTTAAGAGTACACATATGCACATGAAATTATCATTCTAACAAATTCACAAAAAGGCAGGGAGGTAAAGGTCTATGATATACACTTTTCATTTCAATTTTAGATATAATTCAAAGAAACTCTGCCGGATATAGATTTAAGCATCATATTTAAGTATTATCAGTAGTGGGATTCATAACCAGGCTAGAAATATCAGAAAAGACTTGGCAAAAAGACTTGGCAATTTTCCTATTACTTCGACCAACAAAAGAGGGGGAGCTTTGGATATGGGTCTATTTGTTCCGAGAAAATCAAGAAGCACCACTACAAATGAATTTCCGATGGTGTCAAGTGAGATATCAACTTGAAAAATTCTTGTTGAAAATTTTTCAAAGTTCACACTAAATAAATCTGAATATTTTTGTTAGCATTTCAGACAAAATTTGCAGCGAGGTTGGAATGAGTCAATTTTTGCTCTTTCTTCTACTGAAAAGAGACATCAAAATTATAAATAGGTTTTATTTATGTGTTGTTATTTCTAAGTGAATAAACAATTGTTAATTTTCAAAAAGATAATTTGCATTTGCACTGCTCAACCCTCCCAGCAGGGGCGAATCTAGGATTTTCTCGAGAGGGGGGGGGGGTGGATTTTCAAAATGAGGTCTACCAAATTGATTTTCTGAGCTCTCCCAAAGCACTACAAAGACCCTGTTTTGGCGAAAATTTCTGCTCCGCAGGCTAAACTTTGAAAAACAGTCTAAAAAAGACGTTTTTAGTTTTTTTGGAATATTTGTACCAAAAAATCGCGTTTTTTCGGCGCGCGCTCCCCCCTCAAAATTAGAATGTATTGGCGCCAAAGGCGCCTTTAGAAAAATTTTAGGTTTCGCCACCAAAAATGGATATTCAAAATAGTACAAAGAGGGACCCTATGGGTCGGCAGGGGGTCGAATCCCTGGAGAGGGAGGGGGTGGGGGGGCGTCCGCCCCCCAAATCCGCCCCTGCCTCCCAGAAATTTCCAAAACACTTTTTCCTTTCCTCAACCATATTTAATGCACAGCAAACTGCTATTCATGGCCTACTTCTCATTTTTCTTCGTCTTAAAAACTGCATCTCACATCAAAAAATGTGGAAAAAAAATAATTTAAGATTTCCATAACATACCTGCTGAAATTTGCCTAATTTTTATTTACCGAAGTTTTCTTTCACCGAAATTTTCGGAATAGTATAAAAATTTCTTCATTTTTTTTCTGTTTCAGCAAAGAGGGTAAATCAACAGAATTATTTTTTGCCCTGGAGGCCAGAGAAAACGAGATCAAATGCCTGAGAAGCCGAATCAACGACCTAGAAGTGAGTGAATATGAATATACAAACAATTAAATATCAATATCAGTATTCTTATCATTCAAAAACACTTGCAAAAGACTTACAAAATCCATGTTTGATGAGAAGGGTGGGTGCGCAATTTTAGAATCATTATTCGATGTTTCAGATTTACCTAACCAAATCCATAGCCATCAATAAACAGTTGGAGCGAGGAACTTTAGATGTCAGGCTTTCGAAATCAATGATGGAATAGCACAATAAGGACTCGCAATTGTGTCAATTTGATATTAAAACCAGTTTATAAATAAGCTTTTACTTTCGACATCAAAATAGAAACCTTAATCATCACCTTAGTAACAATAACTGTGATAAAGCTTTACAGTTCGATTATCTAGCCACTTATGTGAATTAAACCGTTCATTTTGTAGTTTTATAAATAACGAATATTTTCAAATTTTTTACATTTATTTTTTAACCAACTGCTCGCAAGATATTACGGATAGGACTCTTTTGATAAGATGTCAGTTTGAGCTAAAACAAAGAATCAGTTGAGTTGTCGCATACCTAGTAACTGTTCTATTTCATATATGAAAAAAACATACTTCAGATCTCATCACAAGGCCAAATTGTGTACTTTGTCAATAGCAAAGCGGATTTCTCAATAAGACCGCTTTTTTTGATCTCTCTTTAATCTTGTGTTTCCTTTGTTTGTCCAACAAAATGTTGACATGTTTAAAGAATCGTTTCTGGATTCCAGAGACTTACAGATACCAAATTAGGCGCCAATCCAGTGCACAGTTTGGAATCGTATTGCAAATACTCAGAACTGAAAAGGATTGTGAAATGTTAAAATCACGCTTTGAATACTCCCGGATGGGCAATTCTTGGGAAAAAGCCCATATCTTAGAACTTTTTATAAAATTTGTTGGAACTTTTTACTGTTTTACATATTTCTTATAAAAAAAGTTCTCTGGCAGCAACTTTTCTCAAAATTCCCAAAATTCAAAAAATTGATGAATCTGCTACCTATACGTGATTAGCGGTTCGAAATTAATTTGGAAACAATAAGAAATCAACTTTGACGAACCAAGTCACATAACTGCGGACGTGTTGTGTTAATGCTACATAGAAATAAAGTATAGTATAAAATCAGTATAGTTGCTTAGCAATTCCAGCTATATAGCCCAGCGTATACATAGTGCGTTCCGGGGAGTTCGGCGTGGGTTCGATTCTCACCTATGTCGTTTTATTTGAGAATCCTATTTGAGCCGAACCTGACAAATCTGTGGCATCGATTTTTTTGGACCATTTCATGTAACCATTTGTCGATCTTCCGAGAAACGCTAGGGTTTTCTATTTACTTGCTTAACGACTCGCGCAATTCACATTGGGTTGGTTCCATCAATGGACACAAGTTCAAATGTGATGGCTATCGAGCGCTTTATTTCTAGGCGAGGAACACCCTCAACAGTTTGGTCGGACAACGGAACGAACTTTGTAGAAGCCGAAAAAAAGCTTCTTCTGTGCATCAAGAAAAATGACTGACGAGACTTTGAACACAACCATGTGCTTAGTTGAAGGTTCACTAAACGCCCCTCCGCTCACTCCAGTTTCTGACGACCCAGATAGTCTTGAGGCTTTGACGCCGAATCATTTCCTTTCAGGTCAGCACAGTCTAACGTTTCCGTGCCTAAGGTCGAGTGAGAACTATTCCCACTCTAAACGCTAAGCCCGTGCACAGTCGTACGCAAACGCAATTTGGCAGCGATGGTTGAGTGAGTTTGTCCCTACTCTCAATAAAAGAGTTAGGTGGCATGCCCCTCCCGAATATTCTTTGAAAACGGGAGATATGTTGTGGTTAGTTGAATCCACTAGCTCTAGGGGCCACTACCCTTTAGCACGCATAATGTCGCTAAACTACGGCAAAGACAACACCGCCCGCTCCGCAATTCTAGGGACCGTCTCCGGAAACTACACTCGGCTGCTCGTTCCGGTTCTCGCTCCTTCGGGAGTGGAGGATGTTAATGCTACATAGCATTAAAGCATGGTATAAAATCGGTATAGTTGCGTAGCAAAACCAGATATATAGCCCAGCGTATACATAGTGCGTTCCGGGGAGTTCGGGGTGGGTTCGATTCTCACCTAAGTCGTTTCATTTGAGAATTCTATTTGAGCCGAGCCTGAGAACAAAAAATGCCAATATTTTAATCGGTTCAAAATTGGTTCGCAATTGAGTTTCTGTTAATTCAACCGCGTGAACTGAACTTGATTTTCTAGAAAAAATCATAAATCAGCGCATGATCAGCCCCACTATTATGGCTTGATACGTTCAATGTAGTCACAATATTTCGACCATATTTCGTGAATTTAAAACAGATTCTGTTTTGTTTTGCTGTATAAATTGAGCAGAATATGTTGTATGTAGTGTTCAGGTATACTTCAAAAAAATTCAAGTTATCAGCACAAAAACTAGCTCTATAAGGTTAAAGCGTTTTTCAGTTAACTCATGTGGCGATTCAAAAAGTTTGGCCTAGAAGTTTCTGTTAATATACTCTGCCGCAGTGGAGAAGTTTTGAAATGGTTATCAGAACATTTTTAGAAATGTTCCTATCTTGAAACAATCCTAGAGCCTAATTTTAAAAGAAGTTTTAAGATTCTGAAAAGAAAAGTTGTAAGATATTGATTTTTGGTCAACCTGGGCTTTTAGAAAGGGTTAAATCAGATCTAGTTTTATATCTGAAAAATTAAGTTTTCTTAGGTTTTTTCGCAATTGAATTAATATTTAAATCTGATGCTAGCTATTTTAAATATTTAAGACCACACTAGAAGATACTGAGAAAAACAACCAACGAATGTGCTCTAAAAGTTATGGCCGTTATCAGGCCAAATTATCGATGGTATGCAGCAACGTGTTGAAAACCCGCTATTACACTCAAACTTGTATTCACGAAAGAAACGATGATCTCATTACCTATAGCCCTTATGGTTGTACAGAGGAACAATAAGCACCCTCGCTTCTTAGAAAATATTCCGATTTCGGCGGCCTTAAGGTGCGAAAAAACTTTCCGTTCGTTTATCAGTTAGCAACCAAAAAGGTAACAATTTTGATTTTGCGGAGTGAATCACATGTTGCCAGTGGTCAACCATGATGCCATCTAAAAGCTCGCAGAGAGTCTACCAGCTGATGGTGTTTAAGCAGTGCGATATCCCAAGCAGGTGGTCTCAGCCATCAAGTTTGAGAAGATACTTTATCGTACATTCTGTTCCGGCGATTCAGCTAGAATGTCTTGCGGAGCGCATTCGAAAAAGTGAAGATCGTGGAATCCAATTTGAAGTTTCGAAAATTTCTTTCTTCGACAGACAAGCTTTCTGTTTTGAGAAAAAAAAATCATTTTGTCAAAGCAACATCAATCTATTCTTCATCTCTTTGTTCCTAAGACTGTACGGCATGTTGGCATGTTTTGAACTCAACCTGAGCTGAACAAAATTACCCTCTGAAGCCGAAGGAAACACTATGTTTTTCCATGCAAACAAAAAAGATTTTGAACACTCACTATTGACATTTTTGAAGCTTGCAACTTTCCTTGAGTTTCTTTACTCTGCTTAAAGGGTGCTAGTTTTGAACAGTTCAGCAAAAATTCCTCGACTGTTGGCACTGTTTGGTTGACCTTGACGGTGAATGTATTCATAAGTATCGAGTTATGTTTGAAACGAAATTAGATACTCATTATCCCCGTGCAAAGTCAGGGAACTTTCGTAATATCAGTCCAAATACACTTTTATGACAAAGAATTGGCTAACTTCTAAAGGATGTTTATATAAGTGATGGGGGTTGAGAAATTAGACGATAAGCAAATTAGACGGAGGTACTTAAAAGGAAAATTAGACGGTTTTGCAAAACTGCAATTGTGAGAAAATAGACGAAAGTGAAAGAAATTAACTTTGTTTGCACACAAATTGCGTTAGAAAAATAAAATTGTTTGTAGACAACAGTTCAATTTCGGTGGCCAAAAACTTTACAAGTCAATCATGCATAATTTATTCAATTCAAAACTCTCCTGTAATATTCAGATTTGACATTTTATGTTGATTTAAACTAATTGTTTTAATAGGTATTGACATTTTATTTCGTTTTTGTATTTGTGAAACTTGACTCTTAAGAAAAATTTTTGTTGGCCCTTTCCCTTTTGTCTAAAATGCCAGATCTGTAAAAAATAAATTCCGTCTAATTTCGATTTTGTAGCATCCGTCTAATTTGCTTATCGTCTAATTTCCTAGGCCCCATAAGTGATAAACAAGTAATGCGGTCGTCAATTCAGGCTTTGGATGAAAATTGCCTTCGTTATCGCAACTCTTGTTTTGCCAATAGCGAATCAAACCTGTGTTTTTAGAGATTGCTTTCCGCACCGATCGCCCCTGGATCATAGTCGATTATATTGTCATTCTATGGTCAGTATCTATAAAATTACAAAATAATCGATTTTTCGACATAGCATACATTTTGCAAATTTCTTAGATAAAATGGATAATAATCGATTATAGTGGATTATAATGTATTTTCATTTCAAAAATATTCAATTATAATAGATTATCTTCAAAAATAATCTATTATAATTGTTCGATTTCTTTGCCAAAAATGATGGATTGTAAAGGATTATAATGGCCTATAATTGCACAGGGGTTAATGAAGCACAACGACAGGGTCTAGCTACAATTCAAAGCGAGAAAAATCAAGGTCGTAACTAATGAATTTTTTGGTGAATGAAGAACAGTGCGCGAGAAAAGTCGAAAAATGAAAGACCGAAATAAATAAATTTCACTAGTTTTTCAGGCGCTGCTTTAAAATTGATTTATTATTGTTTTCATTTTGCGTATTTTATAAAATTGAATTGTGCTTTTAAATACCGAAATTTATCGTAGTTCATTATTTTTTGTTGACTTGTAATTTCCGAGAATTACGGTTAATTTATGTATAAACTAAATTGTTGTCAATCAACCAGCTACCCAAAACCGATCAATCTCAGAACCGAAACGAGGCAGAAATAGACAGGCTGTATCTTTGACTTGTCTTTGTTGGGTAATTCATCAACGCACTGCGGTAGACCTCAATACACTAAGTTTTTTCGATCTAATCGACCATTCAACGTTTCGGAAACCGTGTCAGGCAACATCTCATGATTATCCAATTCAGTTCAAGGCAGAACTCACTTTTTGATCCCTGGAAATTCTGACGCTATTTGTACAGTACACTATAAAGTTTTAACGAATGCATTAAATTTTTATCAACATGAACTTGTCACAAGTAGCAGTTACTTCATTCCATCCTACTTTGTGCGTTTCTACCCTTTACAATGAGCAGGTTATCTGGGTCATTCTCATAAAGATTGAGAAAGTTGACTAATCTAATGGATACCCAAGAATAACTCGATGCTGATTCCCGTCATGTGAGACCTCCAGCTTTAAGTAAGTTAGCAGAAAGTTGAACCTAAAAACTCGATAGAATTTACCTCTGTAATCCACTGAAAAGTTTTTGTTATAACATCCGAGAAAAGATACGGTTTTCAGTGCTCGAGAGAGATTGTGGATTCTAGTGTAACTGTAGGTGTCTTTGTTCTAAGCCGCAGTTGTTTTGAAAAAGTCCCCAAAGGTTTCAAAAAAGCCCCAAAAACGTTTTTTTGCCTGTTTTTTGAAAAATTTTGATCAACCTTTTTGGAATATTTTGGTCAACCTTTTTGAATTTTTCTATGTCAACCGTTTTGATTTCCCGAGCTCTCCCAAATCTTTAGAAAGAGACCCTGATTTACAAAATTTTCTGCGCTGCAAGCAAATTTGTGAAACAAGCCAAAAAAGCGTTTTAGGAACTTTTCGGAAAACTTGCAGGGGCGGATCTAGGATTTTCTCGAGGGGGGGGGGGGCGGATTTTCGAAAAATTTTCCAAAATTTTGACGACCTTTTTTTTTTTTTTAGGTCGACCAAATTGATTTTTTGAGCTCTCCCAAAGCACTGTTTTGCGCCTATTTTGGCAAAGTTTTCTGCGCCGCAGGCAAATTTTTGAAAAAACAGTCAAAAAAGCCGTTTTTGGGCACTTTTTGAAAAATTTTGACAAAAAAATTGCGTTTTTTTTGGCGCGCGCTGCCCCTCAAAGTTAGTATATATTGGCACCGAAGGCGCCTTTAGAAAAATTTTAGGGTCGGTCCGCCAAAAATGGATTTCTGAAAAAATATCAAAGGGGGGACCCTTTGGGTCGGCAGGGGGTCGAATCCCTGAGGGGGGGGGGGCGTCCGCCCCCCCCCCCCCGCCCCCTTCCCCTAAATCCGCCCCTGAAAACTTGCGTTTTTTGGCGCGCATTCCCCCTCAAAATTAGTTCTTGGCGCCAAAGGCGCTTTTAAAAAATTTAGGGTCAGTCAGCCAGTACAATCAGTACAAAGTAGTAAAAAGTGGGAACTTTTTGGGTTAGCAGAGGGTCGCATCCCTAAAGGGGTTAGGGGCGTCCGACTCCCTAAATCCGCTACTGCGCAAATGCACAGGGCAAATAAACTAGCAGGAAGTTGCGCCTCATGAGTGAAATTTGAATTACTTTCGTAACTGTTGCATTATTGCTACCTAAATAGTAACTGCTGCATAATTGCTACCTAAAAACTAAACAAGACTGCTCGTATCAGGGCGAAGCCCTCAATGTTCCGACTGCTTTTTAAGGTTTTATGGAGTAGTAATATCATTAAAAAATAAATGTATAAAAATAAAAAATAAAAATTTTTAAATTTGAATTTTTTTAAATGAAAATCATCTCCCCACACGCCATTTAAAGTACAAAAAGACTGATTTAGCTCCTTGTAACAATTCAATTATCCATAAGCTTCTTTCAACCAATTTGGAACAATTTTAAGACGGATTAACTCTCCGCTTACGCGTTAATAGCGCGAAATATATCGCGCGTTAATTGTCCAAAATTGGCCAAAATGGCAATCTTTAAACCCCCATAACTTTACAAAAAATGATCACAGGTAAAATATCTTTTCAAATTTGAGCTCAAGACAACAATACCTTTTGAATGATAAAAAAAAATTCCGTCAAAAATGGCTAGTCAAAAAGTCGAAATTTGTCTGAAGAAAAAAAAACCCACCCGAGCACAAATATTCCGTTACTTTCGTATCAAAAGTCGGAGCAACAAAACTGCTCGTATTAGAGGGAAGCCCTGAAGGTTTCGACTGTCTCTTAATTCATATCGAATATTTTTTGGGAAAAAGAAAATATTGAAAACCTAAACATTTTAAACAAAATCAAAGTGAAAAATTTTGAACCATACGAAATTATTACGACTAATTAGCTAGCGTCAATTCAATTTGGAACAGTTTTTTTGTGTAGAATAATTCACCATGGATAAGAAATTTGCGTTACGCTCTCAGTATTATGAATAAATTCTTCAAAGCGCAAATAATTAAGTCCAGAACATCGAAAATTTGACAATTTTCAAACCCCCAGAACTTTATAAAAAATAATCGAAGTTGAAAAACTTTTCGAAATTTGAATTGAAAAAGTTAATATCTTCAATGTGGTATAATAAATTTTGGCTGGTTTGTATGGTAGCTGGCTTATTCTTTTGCTGGTTTATACGGGAAAGAGTACTGACCAGACATCAAACCACGATATGTACATAAGTCATGGCAAAGTCGTTATAATCGGGCAAAAAGCTATGATTTATATGGCCTTCTTGATGTTGAACCTAACTAAGTTCAACCTCAAAATTCTCTGTTTCCAAAAATCCATTTCAAATTTTTGCGCCATTTGAAGCCAATAGCCGGGTCGAGGTTTGCTATTTATGGTTCGGTTTGCTTCGACCGTCTGAGAATGTGTCGGAGCAAAAACTTGTTTTTAAAATTAAAATGATTTAAATGTTTGGTTTTTGCTTAAGGTTTGGCGACAAAATGTTAAAATAACAAATCAGATTTTGAAAATTTCATACAAAAAAACTATTCGCTACCGTAACCCCCTTGCATCTCAAAAATGGATGGGAACTTTTCAAGTTCAGGTGTGCGGCAAACAACTCCCCTGGAGTGACTGTTGCAAAAAGCAGCACTCATTAAGCAAAAATTTTTCACTCGAAATTGTTGGAAAAACATCAAAAACTATGTTGTATTTTTTCATAATTTTTTTTTTAAGATTGAAAAGCTATTTTAAAAAATTTTCTAGCTTTTTAATTGATCCGATTTTTTGAAAAACGTGGAGGACTTTGTATTTGGTTGTGTACGCAAAATCAGGTAACACAAAGAATTATTGGAATGGGTCGAGTGAAATACCATAGCAAAGCTTTTTTAGAACTCAATTTTAACATCCAGAAATTTTTCTGTTTTGAGAAAAACCTGTTTGGAACTTTTTGATTTTTGGTATAACTGCAAGCTAATAAGTTGAGGCTAAACATGCTTACAAAAGCTTATTTATGCTTAATTTAACCCGTGAAAATAAAGTTTTACTCGAGTAAAGTTAATTTCGAAGTTTTGAATGCCAATTTGGGAATCAAAAATTTCAAAATTCAAAAGTTTTCTGCAAAAAAGTTTGAGAATTTTTTTGAAAACTTTTTGATTTTTTTAACAATTTTTTTTTCGTTTTTTTAGTCATTTTTCTACAAAAAATGTTTTCCACTTCGTTTTTTTACTATGAATGTGAAAAACCCCTCAATCATGTTTTTTCGTTCAGACTTTTTTATTACAACAGGCAGAAAAAACGACATCAAATTGAGAAATTTTTTTTGTTTCTGAAGAATATGTTTGGAACATTCTGTGCTAACTGCACAATCTTGTGAAATTTGGACTGATCTGTCCAAACTAGGCACAAAAAAGCAGCTCGAATATTTTAAAAAATGAAACATAGTTCTCAATTTTAAAAAATATGTTTAAAAAATTGTTAAAACTTTCCGGACCAGAATTTCAAAGCTTTCAAATATCAAACATAGCCAACATAGATTTGGAAAAGTCGCAATGAAATCACGGAGCCAGAAAAAAAACGAACTTTTCATTTTCGGAGAAATAAAATTAATGCAAGTTACACGGACTGTAGAAATGTCACCCTTATAATGGACTATAGTTACCCTTCAAGATTTTCAAATGAAATTAAATCTATTATATTTCATTTTTTGAACAATTTAAATGATTTACAATCATTTTACAATCAATTAGGATGAATGATATTTTTTAACAAAAGTTTTGCAAGAAATCGCGGTCTATTTTTTTAAAATTTGGTCAGGCTGTGGTACACCTGAAGCTAGAGGTCAAGTGTTAAATAGGTCAGGCTGTGGTAGACCTGAAGCTAGGGGGGTTCAAATGCGCTGAGGGACGTACGCGTAGGAAGGTAAATGAAAGGCATCAAAAGTGAGAAAACTAAAAAAATGTATGTATACTAATTTTGAGGGGGGACCGCACGCTGAAAAACGCAATTTTTTTGGTTAAAATTTTCCAAAAAAGTACGTCAAAACCCCTTTTTGGTCTGTTTTTTTTTTTCAAAAGTTTGTTGCCTGCGGCGCAGAAAATTTGGCCAGTACAGGGTTTTCTTAGTGCTTTGGGAGAGCTCGGAAAATAATTTTGGTCGACCTTAAAAAAGGTCGACAATTTTTTCGAATTTTTTTGCAAAATCGGCCCTCCCCTCTAGAGAAAATCCTAGATCCGCCCCTGTATGAGGGAAATGATTTTGAAAAGATAAAATAGGAAAAAAGATTGATTAGTGTGTGATAATATCTTAAGCATCTTTTTCATAAAGACTGACTATATAACGATAAAATAAACGCCCGTACCCAACGGAAGCTGTTTTTCTAGATAGAAATTCTATGTAGATTATCTGGCCTATAGTTTCTCGTATTTTCCGTGGAGAAGTGATTTATTTCTTTTCTAGCTTAGAAACAAACAGTTTCTGGAAAGAAATAACCAGAAATCCTTTCACTGCTCAACCGCAACGAGATAAACATGCACACAATAGCAGTAGCGAATACAATGCAAACTTACACTTGTTATAACAATGTTGTTCTCCTAAAACTATGTTAATCAATCAAGGGATGTAGTCTAGAGGATAGAGCAAATGTCTAGGAGTCAGAAGGTCAGGGGTTGTAGCCCCACCAGGAGACTTTTTGTAGCTAGAAATAGCCTAGATTTAGCTAATTTCTGATCAGAATTAGGATTAGAAATAAATTGTTCAAAGAAAATCCATGCTTTATTTAAACATTTCAAAAAGAATTTCTGACCAGAAGTTAGATTAGATGCAAAGTATTTCGGCTCTTTTCCAGTTCCCCCCCCCCCCTTTCAAATTCAATACTGAAAAGTCTATTTAACATTGTCATAATGCAATGAAATTTGGCGTGGTGAACAAATCGACAATTCTGAACAGATTTGTTCTTCATACTTTACAGCGTAACATCACGAATTTAGCCGTAATAACACGTAAAACAAACATAAAACTCGGTATTTTGAAGGGGGGAAACTGGAAAAGAGCCAGTATTTCACGTCAGAAATAAAGAATTTTCTCGGTACGGGCGATGATAATATAAATGATAATTCTATCCATGAAACTCTGGTGCGCGTAAAGCTTTTTGAATGCTTGGATTCTTAATGATACACAGGTGTTAAATAAAATTAACCGAATAAGAGACAACTGAATCGTTAGATAACTTCTTTAATTTTGTGTTAAATTCAAAAATTATTAGGTTTTTGAAATTAAAAGTTAATTACGTTTTTTGCACCGTCTTTGTTGAATATAGCGAAATTTGCCTTACTTTGAGCACAATCATTTTTACATTAAATGAATAACCACACAAAAAGTTAACCACGCGACTTAAAAATGATAAATCTTTTCATTCTATAACCCTAAAACGGTGTTGGAGCCATTCAAGTCTTCACACGACGCGATTAGTCTTATGAAATTGAGGAGTTGTTTGCTTAAAGTGGGCTAGGATAGCTCAATGAAAATAACATCGGTATTGTGCACATTGGAAAATTTGAATTGCGAATTTACAAAACGTTACAAAATAATTCTTTTGCAAATTATCATTTTTGAAAAAGAGGGGCAGCTTTTATCCAAATTAGCATAAATTAAGTGGCATCAATTTTGGTATCAGTCTGTCGTTAATTAGTTTTCTTATATAATAACATATTACACCTGCTGAAGGGCCGATTTGGATTGTTACTGTTTTCGATTGTTGCCAACTATTCTCACTGTTAGCTGCTGGGGGCTGGAGAATTGGATGATGTCACTTTCTGACGGGCCGTGACGTCATCGGAATGGAGTTCGGATGACTGATTGAGAAGAAATTGGTTATTGTTGTTGGTATTGTTGTTGTTTGTGGTCCGGATATTGTTGGCACGGGCGTTTCTGGCCTGCAAAACAATTTCAGCTAGATGTTGGATTATTCATTCTGTAGATGTTGATGTTGGTTTCATCCATGTTGGATTTCTTTGTCACTTTCCTTGATGCGTTATTAATTTCAAAGACAAGATACTGAAAGGTCTTCAAACTCAAAAGAAAAAATTTGCCCCTGCCTTAACTTCTCCTTACTATCTACGGTCTTGCTGCCGTGTAGGAGGAGATCGAAGTCGTCCATTTTGCCAGAACCGGTCTTACCTTGAGGAGGCGGATGACACTGGGACCATTCAACCATGAACAAAAATTTGTCGTCTCTGGTAATACATTAAGCTCGATAAAGGTTCTGGGAAAAATTGAAATTTTTTAGCGCGCTTTGAGACTTACTGAGAAAGCCGAATTCCTGGAGGGCACCGATTGAGCCCAATCGCTCGACTGGTCATCCCCACTGCCTCGCTCTCTCTCATTTCCCCCAGTCGCCACTGTGAGAGCCTCGAAGGTTCTCGAATCTGATTGGCTGCCGAGTGAGTTGTCATTGTGCTGTTGGGAACTGAGTGGCTGGTCGAAGTGACTCGACTGTTGGTAGTCGGAAAAGAGCTCGATTGTCGGAGAGACTGTTGACTCACTACTCCCATGTGAGTCACGGTTTCTGTACCACGTAAAAAAGAAGGTTAAAAATTTTTAAAAACACTTTCTTAAAACATTTCTATGCAAATTCTTAGAAAAGTTTCCAAAGAGAAGCCGTCTATAGAAAAACACGATAGAAATTGCTCTTAACATAAATAACCTTTTTGATTGATTCTTGACTATTTCCGGCAAGGGGAGCGTTTGATCAGTTTCTAAGCTGCGATCACATATCATAACGGGCCTCGAACCACTAACCTTCCGCTTAAAGTTAAGCAGGCATTAGTCGTTTCATCTCACCACTTCTGCGAAACTTACCTGTGTTGTGATTCACTGAAGCCTCTGCCTGCTTTCGAGTTTTCCTCCGTAGCCGATCGCTGCTGTGCCTAGAAAAAACATCCAATTCAACTCGAAAAAAAACGTGAAAACGTTGTTTTTTCCAACACACTTTCGTTCGATTAGTTCTCTAAAACGCAAAAGAAACTGTCGAAGAAAGCGAAAGGGAAACAAATGACAAATGAAGAAATTTAGATAATAAAAACGACAAGATAAAAGCGAGGGTGATCGAAGAAAATAATTCAAACTTGAACCAATCATTAAAAATACATATTGGTAAAACCAGGGGCGGACTTAGGAAGGGGGGTTGGCAGACGCCTTTTCCCTCAGGGATGCGACTCAATCGCCAAGCAAAGGGCCGACCCTTTCGTTTTATTTTATGACATCCATTTTCGGCCGACCAACTCTAAAATTTTTCTTTTTCTAGTCAAGAATTTAATCTTATTTTGAAGGAGAGCGCCAGCCGAAATTTGGTCACAATTTTCTAAGAAGTGCTCAAACTAGGGTCTTTATAGTGTTCTGGTAGGGCTCAGTAAATCGAATTTGGTCGACGTAGTAAAAAAAGGTTGACCAAAAAATTGAGTTTTCGCGCGCTCCCCTTCAAAGTTAGTATACTTTGGCGCCCAAGGCGTCCTTCAGAAATATTATGTCAGGGTTTATCGGCCAGAATGGATGTCATAATTAAATACTTTGGTTGGTGACGGAATCGAATCCCTGAGAGAAAGCGTACGCCCCCCCCCCCCCCCCCCCCCCCTAAATCCTACCCTGGCTTATATCGATTTTTCAGGCGTTTTTCCAAAATAGTCGAAAGAGAAACAATGAATCTCACCTTTCATGTTCATCGATTGATGCATAGATTGCTCATATTGACTCCTAGCTGTAAAACAGCATTGAAGCCATTAAGCACTAATTTATTGGAATTGTTCTAAAGTTTGATCCCTTTTGCAACACAATGCTTTCTATTTGGATTTCTATGCACCAAAAAGTTATTCTCTCAATTCATATTGAGAAATGGAGCTATAACTTAGGTTTTTTTCACATGAATACAAAACCTGCCTAATAATTTGATAAGGATTGAATATTGAATCAAACAAATCATAAATTTATTTTTGAAAGTTATTTTTTTGCTGTGAATCGTTCTCCGAAAAATACTCAATTTAGGTCACAATAAAACTAGTCTCAAAACTCAAAGTTTAGCAAATATGCTATCTGATTGATTATCAGCACTTCAGATTGCTTCAGAAAAAAGTGATTGAAAATTTTTGTTTTGCTCGTTTGATCAGAGTGAGATCGCTTTGATTGTTCAACGTTCTGATTCGATTTTTCAACTGGTAGATAAGCAAGAATTCATGAGACTGGACTCAACGTTTAAAACATAATTTTAGAGTGAGCAAGTGGGTTATCATGTGTAAATTGATAAATCGTGAATAGGTTCAAGTTGCAACCTATGCTTCAAAATTTTTACCTGACAGGATGCTATCCCGCTATTTATTAAACTTCAAACAAGTGCTTACTTAAATTTTTTGAGGTAGCAGGTGTTTGGGGGCGTAGAGTTTTTCATCTAAGCCGATTAGCATGCACAATTTGAATAGTTGCTGTTCAATTTACTTTAATGTTGCCTTTGTTTTCAAACGCGAGATTTGCAATTTCAAAAGCGGCAAATGAACAGTGCAAGGGCAAAAAGTCGATGTATCAAAAAACCGAAAATTGAACTAGTATTATCCACGAGACTGCTCGTATCGAGGCGAAGCCTTGAAATTTGCGACTGCCTTTTAAGCTCTATGGAGCTGCAATAACATGAAAAATTTAAATAAAAAAAAAAGAGAATGAAATTTTTTTTTTTAATTTAAATTTTTTTATGAAAATCATCCCCCCAGACGCCATATAAAGTCCAAAAGGAAAGATTTCGTTCCTTGTAACAAATCAGTTATGGCAAATAAGCTTCTTTCAACCAATTTGGAACGATTTCTAACACGGACTAAATCTCGCTTACGCGTTAATAGCGCGAAATATATCGCGCGTTAATTGTCCCAAATTGGCCAAAATGGCCAAAATAGCAATTTTTAAAAACCCATAACTATACGAAAAATGATCACAGGTGAAATACTTTTTCAAATTTAAGCTTAGGACAGCAATAACTTTTGAATGATGAAAAAAATTTTGTCAAAAATGGCTAGTTTAAAAGTCGAAATTTGTCTGAAGAAAAAAACCCACACCAGCACAAATATTCCGCTACTTTCGTTACGAAAGTCGGAACAATAATGCCAGTTCTTATATTAGATTCTAAGAGATTATAAGAGATTTTCGGTAAAATTATAATCAATTATAATTGATTACAAGACTGCTCGTATCAGGGCGAAGCCCTGAATGTTCCGACTGCCTATTAAGGTTTATGGAGCAGTAATAACATTAAAAAATTTTTTAAAAAAATAAAACTAAATGAAAATTTTTTTTTCTTAAATTTGAATTTTTTAATGAAAATCATCCCCCCATACGCCATATAAAGTACAAAAGGATAGATTTCGTTCCTTGTAACAAATCAGTTATGGCAAATAAGCTTCGTCAAACCAATTTGGAACGATTTCTAAGACGGATTAAATCTCGCTTACGCGTTAATAGCGCGAAATTTATCGCAAGTTAATTGTCCCAAATTGGCCAAAATGGCAATCTTTAAACACCCATAATTTTACAAAAAATGATGAAGAAGGTGAAATATCTTTTCAAATTTGAGCTCAGGACAACATTACCTTTCGAATGATATAAACAAATTCCGTCAAAAATGGCTAGTTAAAAAGTCGAAGTTTGTCTGAAGAAAAAAAAACCCACCCCGAGCACAAATATTCCGTTACTTTCGTATCGAAAGTCGGAACAAAAGTTCATTAAAATGTCAACAAAAATGTAATGGATTATAAATCGTTCAACATCTAAAATTGGCGCTTATAATTATTTATAACTTTGCTAGAAGTATACCTTGGTTCAAAAAAAATGGCCGCGGCAATATTTTTGAAAAATGCGTATAGCTCGAAAGCGGCAAATTTTGGCAAAATGTGGCAAAAATAAAAAAGAAAGAAGTTGAACAGACTTTGTCGCCGTGTGAATCAATTGACAGGTACTTAGCTAATGAAAATGCTACACATCATTCTTCAACACAAAATTTTGAAATGCAAGCGAAACGCGATTTACTTGAATTTCTCTATGTCAACGACTCCAAACAACGTGAATATCTGTCGAAACGGGTGAAAATGCCACCGCGTAGTTTCCGACGTAACATAAAAATCTTGGAAGAAAAGGGAACCTTGGAAAGAAAGAAAGGAAGCGGCCGACCTCTCCAAATTTCTGGCAATGAGAAAAAACGCTTATGTCAAATTGCGCTTAAATCTCCGTCGGCATCAACTCAAAATGTCTGTGATCGTTATAACGAGTTAGCTAGGACATCCGTCAGTAAATCCACAGTTTTCCGAGCTCTGAAATCGTCCGGCGTGCAGAAAAAGACTGCAAAAATCATCCCGAATATCACACCGGTCCATGAGCAAAAAAGAATCGAATTTTGCAGAACATGGAAGAACTTCAATTTCGGAGAAACCTGGCTTTCTGACGAGTGCATGTTCCAACTTCATCGGAATAAAATCAAGCTTTGGAGTTCTTATCGAAAAACGCCGCGAAAAGGTTTCCCGAAGTTTTCACCCAAAATTGTGGTCTGGGGAGCAATATCGAGTAAAGGTTTTTACATGAAAATCATCGAAAGAGGTACAATTGATAGTTCCAAGTACTGCGAAATTGTTGGTGACTTTATTCCTTACGCCACTGCATTATTTCCCGATGGCTGGATACTAGAGCAGGACGGCGCCACACCCCATACTTCCCGACAAACTAAAGATTTTTTTGCCGAAAATTCGGTACAATTTTTGCAGTGGCCACCCAATTCTCCAGACATTAATCCAGTGGAAAATGTGTGGATGATGCTTAAATCCTTTGTTGAGAAGAAAAATCCGAAAACAAAAGACGAACTAATTCAGTATGTTCAAGAATCTCAACATGTAATTTTGCCAGCGGTAAGAAAAAATTTGATGGGTTCTATCCCGACGCGTTTGGGCCAGTGTCTTGAAAACGAAGGAAAATTTGTGGAGAAATGGACTGGGACTGAATAGGCAAGACAAAGACGCAACAGACTCATATTTTCTTATATTATTTTGTTTGCTCAATGCTTAGAAAAATCTATTATTTCAGCGGCCACTTTTTTTGAACCAAGGTATACAATTATAATTATATTATAATCGATTAATTTCTCTTTTTACTGAGTGCTGGTGATTATTTTTTACAGTGATCACTTTTAACACCAATTAGTGTTTAGTGCAAGCCATTGTAGGTTGGCATTATTAATTACAAAGATTGTTGCTTCACTTATCTAACCCCTTAAGTGAACTACCGTAGAATGTCCTCCCCAAGAATGTATTAATCCTGAAAATTAGTTATCTTAAAATCTGCATTTTGAACAAAACGTACAAAAAATTTGATTCCACAATATTTTTGTGGGATTGCATTCGAATGCTGTTACTCAACTAAATTAATGTATATTTAATCAATTTTTTCTATTGAAACTTTTAATTTTGCATAAGCCTGGGTATTCATATTTTAACCCCCTTAATCAATTTTGGGGTATATAAATGGCTGTGGTCTGGCATGGAAGAATCTTTGTCATACCCGTCTACCGAGTCCACCTTTTATGCTGAGATCATTTCAGTCGTAACTCCGATTTCTAATGCTATTTCAAAAATTTTTAAATCCTTGTCAGGATAAATTTGGTGAAAATTTTGAGATTTTCAGACTCAATTACAATGTGTTAGCTTTAATTTATAGCTGAGCTCACGCAAAATTGGACAAAGCTTGGCTCTGTACAAAAACTTCGTGAAAACCAGTTAGGCAACCATTGGAAATTCTAAAAAAAAGTGTGATACTGCTCAGAAATTTGATAACTTAAAATTGTCAAATTGGTAAGGGAAAAGCGCATGCACATAAAAAATAAAGTGAAAGTTACCGTTGTTTTTCGGATAGTTTTAGCCGCATATATTGATGGCCTTGAGTCACCCCCACAATTAGCACCACTCTGGTTCAACCCCACTACCCCTCCTGGGCTGACAAATCCCCGCAGGGTAGTGTTGTGGTCTGTCTGCTGTCGCTTGCTGTTTGTGACCCTGTTGCTGACCGGATGGGGGTAGGGACTGCGGATGATTGGCGGGGGAGGGGGAGGTGAGACGCTGTTGTTGCTCACTTCGGGTAGTTCCTCGTACGTTCCTTCGAAGGAATTCTGAAGTTACGGTACATTCATAAAATCTTTCTTATATTTTGCGCCTGGTGTTTCTATTTTGAGACAGGAAGTTCCAGACTGAAGTTTCAAAAAATCAAACTAACTTAGGTACGAAGATGAAAAGGGCAATGCACTCAAGTATGTTAATATGATTTATCCACAAGGGATTGGACAAACATACGAGCTGTTCAGCTCTTCGCGGAGAACAGCTACTGCACCCCTTACGAATTACGAATTACATGCAATTTCTATAGTATTTTTTTTTACAAAAGTATACAATCAATAATTCCATAATACACAACAAAAAATAATGAAACTTCCTTTTAGGCTTCAGATTTTAAAAAGAGCAAAAACGTAACAGGAGATATGAAAACTCGCTGAAATAGACTAACCCGATGATATGGTGCATATAAATGGCTGTGGTCTGGCATGGAAGAATCTTTGTCATACCCGTCTACCGAGTCCAACTGGGAGAACCCAGTCCCATTTATGGTACCCGTCTGGTGATGGGGAAGGTAACTGCCACTTCGACTTGTCATCTGGGACGACGTCGTCTGCTGTTGCGATGTCACTTGGGCCTCGAGAAGTCGGATTCTCTCATCTTTTGAAGTTAAGCACTCTTCGAGTCGTTGCTTCTCGCACTCTAGTATCTTAATGTGGTCTTCGCGAAGTTCAATTTCCTCGCATAGGTTGTTTGGAAGCACGGAAGGGGACACTTTAGCTGTGGATTTGAGGCGTCCCGCCTGTGCAGTGGTTCCACTGGATGCCTTGACAGTTGGTCGAGAGTAGCTCGATGACGTAATCGTACTTGATGATCTGAGGGGATTTAGAGGTTCCGGACCTTGTATGCTAGCATAGTCTTTTGGAGTATGATTCGTTGAGCTAATACCACTGTCGCTTTCGCTACCTGTTGTTGTTGGTGCTGCACCAACTAAAGGGTTTCTGTTGCTATGTATACTAACATGCTGAGAGGTAAAAGGACCGTTATGCATTCTGATATGGTGGTCTACACGCGTGTTTCTCGGCACATGATGCCGCGTATTTTGATGATGTTTCATGATCAATCTGTCCATACTATGGTCTCGTTTGTGTTTGCGTGGCATTGTATTGCTATCGGAGGAACCATGTCTAGAGTTGTGTTGCTCACCGTTGTCTACAGTCAAGGTTTGTTCAGTTCTCGAGGTGCTTGAGTCCCGGCTTCGCGATCCGCGTGCACTGACGTTCAGTGGGTTACCTGAAATGGGTCCAACTCGTTCGCGTAATCTGGCAAGTTCGGCTTCGAGCTCTCGGATTTCTCGTTCTTTTGACTCGAGTGCTCGTTGGGTTAGGAGTGAAGTTCCCGTCGGCGACGCTTGGTTACTTCGGCGATGATGGGTTGTCGTTGACGAAGAGCCTTGCTTGGGATCTAGCGCGGCAGCGATTGAAGTTCGCGCGTTAGAGGGTGGATTGAACGGCTTCAAGGTTGATGCGCTTGAAGGCTTAGATGTGACGTTTTTGGCCACTTCTAGAGCATGATATGGCGTTCGGTAGCAAGGTGATGAATCATCGGCATTATCAGAGCCGGTTGCGCTTCTCGGCGATGCCCGACTCCTAGACGAAGAGTTCATTCCCGAAGGCCGGTTGTAATCCGAGGGATGCGTAGGCGCTTGTTCTAGAATGTTCTCAGAACTGTTGACAAAGAATTTTGTTTTCCAATTCCGTTCTTGTTGTTCAAGTAGCACCTGCATATCTCGTTTGGAAGCAGCAATTTCACTTCTTTTCATAGTTTCTAATTTTTTCAGTTCTTCTTTCAGCTCCAATATTTGCTTGTCCTTTTCCAGCCTGACTTTTCGAAGTTCAGTCTCGAGTAAAATAATTTCGCGATCTTTTGCGTCTTTGACCTAAAATTAAGTCTATAGAATTTCTAACGATTCCGACTAGCGAGTCTTAAATATTAAGGACCTGAAACTTTTTCTGGAGGAGGAGGACCTATTCATGAAGATAAAATACAACCCATTTTTTCACCTATAAAATGTACTCTAGATAATATCACTAGAAATTCCAAAATGTCGAAGCTCTGAATTAAAAAACTACAAAATATTTACTTCAGACAACATCACAGAGTTTTCTTGAAACATGACCATGCATTGCCTACTATCTCAGGAGCAGTTGTCAAACTTAGTTGATTAAAATGAACACTGACTATTTGTTGATTTTTTAAACTTATATAGAGCTTTTAGGAAATATTTTGAACTCTTAGTTGAACCTTGGGAAAAGTAGTCAAAGCACAATTTAGGCATCCCAGAGGGAAAATATTGTCCATTTGCGAAGATAGATATCATCAGATAAGCATCTCAATTGCAAGAGTGTGATAACAGACTTTAATATTTTTAGCTGTGCGCCTAACTAAGCAACAAGAAATAGAAAAGGCTGCTTTATAATCATTAATTCTGAAAACTATTGAGTAGTTTTGTACTGTTGAGTACAAAAATTTAATGTTCACAAGGGTCTAAAAAATTAAATCTACTGATGGTACTGATGTTTTTTTTTGAGTTGGTCGATATTACGAGATTATTTGATTTTACATTCTTAGGGGAAAATCATTTGGTAAGCTTTGCTCTAAATATGTTTTTACCTTTCGAACGTGCTCTCTGTACCAATCCAGTTCCTCTTCCTGTGCGTGTGATCCCCCTGCTGGAACAGCAGAAGATGAAGAGGGGGTGGGGGCTCCTCCGAGGTCATGGGGAGGGGCAATGACAGGGGTCCTGACATGGGAGGAGTTCGTTTTGGAGTCCATAAGACGCCGGTTGTCGTCCCGAAGCATTCTCAGTTCTTCTTTCAAGGTCTCGATTTCTACATTGCGATCTCTTTTCACCTTGTCCAACTCACCTAAATATTTAAACGTTTAATTAAATTCGCAATTTTAAGCAAAATCGTATGATAATCGAGTTTTATATATTTTTAAGGTTTGATCTGCAGGCTGAAAAGGCTCTAACCCATGACTTGTAATCAAAAGTTCGGTGGATGGAGACAAACCATGATCCTTGCTCATTTCATTAAGGGCGAGGCAACATTATCAAACCCAGAAAAATAACCTAAAAAGATTAGAGGTCTTAATTAAGGGATGCAACAGCGGTTCTCCTTAAATAGTTCAACAGGCTCCGCATGTTACTCCTTTGTCCTTTCCCTTATGGGTAAATTGTGTTAAAGTAACTTGACTATAAGGCTGTGACAACTGACAGAAAAGAAGACAATAAACAGATAAAAAGTGAAAGGATCCTTACATTTTAGTAGCTTCAAAATAGATTAGGCAAGCTTTTAAACCAAATTTTGGTTATCTGTTGTTTTTAAAGACGGTTAAATTGAATTTGGAAGGGGAAGTTTTTTATGAACAAAAATATTGGCAAAAACATGACTAGACTTTGACCTCTCATTTTTCATTGCGAATCCGTTATAGTGACACTTTCCATATTGTGGTGTGTCATAATTAAAACAACAAGACCACTTTGATTCCACTTTGATTTTGTCATAAAGCTACAATTCAGAACGAGCAGCCCTCTCTCATTCTCCATAAATGTGCCTCGTTAGTGGTAGGAAGCAATGGGAGTTGGCGCCAAAAGTGCAATTGTAAAATGAGCGTGAACAGATCAAACCAGCCGAAAGTTTAACGAACCGAAAATAAGCAGAGTTTACAAAACAGCCGAATTTTGAGTCATTTCAGTTCAAGCTTGCTTTATTATTGTAACTGTTAGTTTAATAATTATAATAATTTCTATTTAACTCTTATTTTTTGCGACTGGCTCATAGGGTACCTGGCTTACACTTTGGGTGGTTTATACACCAGCTATAAAACATTCCCCAATATTCGCACCCATCTAGCTTTGATTAAGAGCAGGGAGCAAAAAAGTGAGAGGGATCATCTTGAATACAGATGAGCCCCTTTTATATATAGAGGACACAGGCATCAATAAAGGTTTTGGATTTTTAAATAAAATAGGACACTTGTTAATAACCAGGGCATCTTTTAGCAGAAAGACTTCTTCAGCTTTGGTTAAACTAAAAATTAAGCTGATTGTAAAACGTAAATGAAAATGTTCTAAGATACCAAATCTCAAAAAATGAAACGACATGTATTGGTTGCGTTCGTCACAGGCAGAGGCGGAATCACTCGGAGTCAGATATTATTATAGGTGAACCTAGAATGGCCTGAAGGGTGAGAGGCTTATTGACTTTTTTCAATAAGTGGACGACTTATTCTTTCATCTTTCATTTCGCCGACAAATTAGGTTATCGAGCTCTTTTGGCACCCTTAAGATACCAAAACCACAAATTATCTTTTTGATAAATGTTTTTGAGAAAGTACGTATCTGTCAATGAGTTTTTGGGCTAGTTTTTTCTGTCAAAGTGTACTACGAAATATGGCAAAACTAGTGAAACAAAAGTTCAATTCAATAGTTTTCTAGAAACTTTTATTTCGATATATCAAGAAAATTATCAGAAAAAAAACGCTTTTTTTGTTGAAATTTTTCCGAAAAGAGACGAAATTAGAGTAGTCTTCATTGACTCCAATGCACAGTAAGCTTCCGAAGGTTCGATTTTTAAAGAGCAGCAAAAATGGTTCTCCACATAATTTTTTACAATACATTGTAGCTTAAAAGCATGCAGAGTTTTCCGAAAAATTACAACTTTTGTTTTGACCACTTCACAAAGTGCCGGAAAAAACTATGGCGTAAGGTTTTTTAAGTATTTTATTCCCAAATTTGACTCCCGAAGAAAAGCAAGTCACCAAATTTAACTTTACCGCAAGTTCTACTGCAATTTTATGTAGTTTTCCTTCTGAGTTTTTTACCAAGTTTATTAAACCCTTTCCAAAACAATTTAGCAAAGACTGCTGAAGAAAATTGAATTTTTTTGCTTATTTTTGAACTTCTAATAGAAAACATGTTGGTTGGAAAACTCTGAACTATTCTCACAACAACCAGATATTCTTGTTTAACATGTCTTTTCTGATTTGTAATTTTGAACTTTTCGTGTTTTTCTAATATTTGTGCAAAAAAATGCAAAGAAAAAAGTTTTTTTCTCTAAGATTATCAAGTGAAATATTTGAAAGAAACAAAGTTGATTTTTTGCTCAAATATTTATGCTTGCCTTCTCCAAGCAAATTCACGTTCCACAAGCAAAAATCAATTCGGGTATGTTTTATGTCAACGTCAAATCTTACCGGCCGCAAAAAACATCTAAATAAAAATTTGAGCGTTTTGTTACTGAACGCAAGCAAGGAGAAAACATTTAGTTTATATTTTAATCAATCGTAGAAACTGTTTTGTTTTGAATTTTTCATTTGACCTTAAAATTGAAAATGCCTGGATTTGTTTTCGTAAAAATTCATAAAATGGAAGCAAGCACACTCTTATGAAGATTAAGCCCTAATTATTCTGCTTACCTAACTGGCTTCTTTTAGAAGCTTTGAAAGACATTTTTCTTAATGGAGGACATTTTAAATCTTGGGGTGCTTTTTTATGCCTAGGTCTAAAAGATATTGTGTTCCTGAGATTAAATAAAAAACAAGATCACCTGTAATCATTTTTTGCAAAGTTATAGGGGTTTAAAAAATGCTAATTTTGCTAATTTGGCATAATTAGCGCGCGACATATTGCGTACTTGAAACACGCGTAAGCGGTGGATTACTGCGCTCTAAATTGAAATTTGGAACGCAATTTGGAAATTTTTTTTCTTCAGTCAAATTTTGACTTTTTACTCAGCCAATTTTGACCAAAATTTTTAATATCAATCAAAGATAATTGTTGTCCTGAGCTTAAATTTGAAAAGATATTTCACCTGTGATCTTTTTTTGGAAGGTTTTGGCAAAAGCCGAAAAATTACTCTTAATTTAATTCAGTTGGATGTATAAAAAAAAACATTAAACAAAACTCTGTTACAATTAATAATATCTAATATGGACTGAAAGAGTGCTTAGTAGCAGCATTTAAAACGCAATACTAGCACCAGGGGCGGATTTAGGGGGGGGGGTTTGGACACCCTTTCCCTCCCTCGGGGATTCGAGCCCTTAATGACCCAAGGGGTCCCTCCTTTGAACTACTTTCAGATATCCAATTTTGGTTGATGGACCTTAAAATTATTCTAAAGGCGCCTTGGGCGCCAATATATACTTAAATTAAGGGGGAGTGCCAGCCGAAAAAACGCGACTTTTTGGTAAACATTTTCCAAAAAGTGCTCAACAACGCCTTTGTGGCCTCTTTTTTTTCAATGTTTTTTGTGATTTGGGAGAGCTCGAAAACCAATTTGGTCGACCTAAAAAAAAGTCGACAAAATCCGCCCCTCCCCCTCGAGAAAATCCTACATCCGCCCCTGACTAGCACTATTTAAAAACTACTATTAAAAAGCAGTAACTCTGAGTTTTTGGGGCTCTTTTTCCTCCCCCCCCCCCCCCCCCCCCCCCCCCCCACATGGAAAATTTTACTAGTGAAACTTTGTTCACGTTATCCGAATGTTACGAAAAGTGGCATGCGAACTATTTAGGCCATTAAAAACATATTTGGTCTCCATGATTAACCTTGTAAAACCCCTCATAACACCATAAAATTGACGCTTATGTGAGGTGGGGCGGAAAAGGAAAAAGAGCCATTTTTGGTAATGCCTTGATGAGAGCGGGTATCCATTTTTTTGCAGCTTCAGTATCCAGTTATCGAGTTTTAGTATCAATGCCTGCGTGCGACTCAAAAAATGCGAGGGGGAGGGCTTCAAAAGTTGGTCGCATGCGTATCTTGTGTAAGAGCCAAGAGCGTATTGCATAAATCGTTTGTAATAACGTACCTCGAGCAGTGGTGTAGCAATAAACCTGATTGAGGTATCCAAATAAAAACTTCGGAATAAGAATAAATTAAGGTAAGGAAACACCGTTCGCAGAATCATATGCTACTTCTTCACTTAGAGCTTTAATTATTAATAATCATTTAGAGGCAATTTATTCTAATTGGTAACTGCAGTTTAGACATTAGATTGCTAACCATATAGGAAGAAGTCGTTAAAAATCCAGCTTAAGATTTGCAGTTGTTGAAATAATGAAGCATTAAAACCGAGTAGGGTAGATAGAGGAAGACGAGAGAAGAGACGGAGAGAGTAATCATGGGTGTGAGTGACAGGGGGTGCAGCTGGTAAACGGCAGAGATATTTATGGGCGGAGTGACAGTCTAAATTGGGATTAATCATCGCACCAACGCAGTCGCAGCTTACCCTCACTAGTAATAAAAAGGGGAGTCCAATGGGTCAAACTATACAAAGGGCTGAACAAAAGACCCCACGTGAACGACATTATCTTTTTCTAATGGACTAGATTTAGCTACCAATCTCGCTGCAATCAATTAGCAGCCCAGAGGTTGCGAATTGAACACGTTGACAAATAATTAGTCATTATAAACCTATTTTGTATCATAAAGGGTTCTATAAACTTTGTTTTTACTAAAAGCACATCTAGGGTTTTTGGAAAATGGAGCGCGTTTTCATTTTTTTTTTCAAAAAATGCCGGTTTTTTAAGTCATCACCCCCTAAATACCAAGTGAGCAATCCCCTCCATAAAACTAAATGGCAAATCGCGAGACCTGCATGTACTATGCTCAAACCTGACTGGCTGAAAAATATTACTTTTAACCAAGTGAAGAATCTCCGTCTAAATTGATTCAGGGGGAGATTATTCACTTGTCCGAACCCATGTCAAAAAAGCCAGAATGATCGCCTAGGCAAAACAATACGGTTTCATGTAATAAACTTTTTTAGATTGTTCTGTATTGCGAATAGAATATATGGCAGTACCAGTAAGTTTGGAAGTAGAAATTAAATCGTCTCATCTAAAAAGTCTCAACTTTCCAAGAAAAAAGCTTTGCATGCCACAACGAAGGAAACAAGTTAAGTCGACATGCTCAACTTATTTTTCGACCGGTTCTGTCGAAATTGGAAACTTTCACCAAACTTGGGTATGTTTTGGCTTTCTCGAGTAAGAGTAAACTGAAATTGACGAGGGGCGTTCAACAGTGCCGAAATCCGACAGTGCTAAAAATGAAAAATTATTCAATAATTGTGAAAATTGACTTTCGAAACAGTTGAACAGAATTTTTTCCGATGAATTTTTTGAAAAAAAAAAGAAAGAAAAACAAACTTTTCTTTGTGAATTTGGTCAAACAATTATGAGCTACTTGTACACGCAACGGGCTGTATTTGTTTTTGTTTGATAAAAATTTGTTAAAATTTCGATAAAGCCTGAAAAAAATTCAACACTTTTCAAAGTTTTTTGAAAATTTTCTCTTAACGCATAGTTAAGACGTGTTAGGGTGTAGCAGAGTATGCCTCAAGGGAAATTTGGTGATACTTATTTTGCGCTAATTGCCCAAATTGGCCAATATGGCAATTATCAAACGCCCATACCTTTACTAAAAGTTATCACTCGTTAAAGATATATAAGTTTTTTAAAATTGAACTCAGGTTGTCAGTACCTTTTAGGTGACATTAATTCAGCTTCAAAAGTTTCTAGCTACAAAAATAAAATTGGTTTGAAAAAAAAAGAGAACCCAAACCGAATCCAAACGAAACAATCAAAGTCGGAACAAGGGTAAAATAAAAAATCGTAGCAAAAAAATCTTAGAAATAGAAAACTCACAAAATTTAGTGGGAGTGGCAACCCACAACAAAAATAAATAGTTTCATCATGTAACAGTTGCGAAAAGAAAGTTGTTTTCGCAAAATATCTTAACTCTACAAAATTCAATTTCGAGAACAATTTTTCAGACAAGGAAAAGGACTGCAACTTCAAAGACTCGGACAGAGGCCAAACAAAGCGCCTCAGGTTAGCACTCAAAACAACAAGCTCTAAATGCAGTGCCACCTGGGACACTAGAAATCGGCAATCATTTGTAATCAAGAAAACCAGAGATCTCTTATTGAAAAAGTTGGAAAATGGTAGAGTATTATCATTCGTGAGTTCCCAATCATACAACAAAAAACGTTGATTACAACCATCACTCAATCGGAAAATTTGGTACATGAGTCATCGATATACATTCAAATGACTCGGTAGCAAAAAATTGTACACTTCATAATATCAGAAGAAGAACAAGGTGCAATTGGGATCAGAAACACAACCCAAGATTGGTATCGTGACAACAAAAGTCAAACAGACAAAAGTTCAAATCAGAGAAACCATAGCAATCGAAAACGAAAATTTTAATCAAAGCAATCAAAACTCTGAAGAACTGATTCATGAAGAAAAATAACAACGTACTCGTAAGATTAGAAAATCACTTTTCAAGTCTCCATTGAAGTCTATTTAGGAAACAAATTCGCAATTCTCATCCAGCCATAACTGGGAGCGAAAGCAAAAAAAAATGATATAGGAAGCACATATTATCAAATTGGACAGTTGCACATGGACAAATTTGTAGCTCCAGTAGTCGCAATGGCAAAAAAGACGGCTCAGTTAAATTAGCGATAGATGCTGAACCGATGAGGGTACAACTTTTTAATAACAAGTTCCAGATGCCACATTACATTTAAACGAGTCCGCGAGCATACATTGAAATTTCAATATTGTCTGCAGTGATCTTACTGGTACCTACAGTTTCAAAACAAGGTTTTGAGGACACGCAGATACGCCAAAAAAAGCAACTGATAATACACTGCGAATAGCACTCTTTTTTCTGGACGACAAAACTAATCGTTCCAGAAAGTTCTTTTTCAGATCACAACGAAAAAAGTGGAGGAAGTCTCAGAAAGACTAAAAGAAAAACAAATTGCGTCTAAAAAAAACCAACGTGAGTTTAAAGAAAAGTTAGTCTTAAAATGAATCCGGCAAAATCATTCAAAAACTGAATCAGCTTTAAATCTAACACCACTGAAAACTCTGAATCAAGGCAGATCCTTCAATGGGAATCTGAATCACTTGTTAAGACTTATTCCATGATTAAGCCCAAAACCCAAAAACAGAGCAATTAGGACGTTCACTAAGAGCAAGCAACAAACAGTCGTTTATCTTGATAGACATACCAGAAATAATTTTCACAGAAATCTGAAAAAAATGAGCAAAATAACAAAAGTTTCCCATTATGATGCATGAATAACATCAAGCAGAAAGAGTGATGCAATCCAGAAAGACTTAGGGGTCGCTTTGGAACAATAAATAAAACCAAGAAGTTAGACGCCAAGTGCCTTCACATCTAAGTTTTTAAGTCAAGCGGAACATAAGTACTCTACTAACAAGCTAGAGCGACTGGCAGTAGTCTAGTAATGTGTTTTTGGCAGAAATTAATTGTTAAGGAACTATTCTTAAATCCTTATGGACCACAAAGCCTTTGATTTAGCATTCAAGGAAAGCAATTTAATTCTTCGTATCAATCACGCCTAAAAAGATAGGCAGATCAATTTCTACGGTTCATTATTTTATTTTACATATATTAAGAGTCGATTGCTGAAATTGTATAAGTTCAATCGAAGGCGGTAAGTTGAGTCAATAAAATTTGAGCAACTCTACCACGCAGTTTTTCAATGTTCATTACGTAAATTTGCAAGAGGGTGCAAAAAGCATTGCCAGCCAATCAAAAAGGAAAACATTTGCTCTAACTTGAATTGTAAAGAATTTTCCTGGTCTCCAGCGTAATATGTTGAAAAATATTGTAAATCATCACATTTTTTAGATTTCAAATAGCGATTTTAACTTACCCTAGATTAGCAATTAGACGAACCAACAAACTTTGGCAGACACATGTAGAAGTCGGAGCAGAATGAAACGCTGCAGCTCATTTAAAAGTAACTCAACAAATTAGGCCAAAGAGGGTGTAAAATAACATCAGCAACCAGTTTAAAGAAAAAAAAGGCCAAAATCTTAACCAACTTTAGTCAAAGAAGTCAACAAAGTCATTGAGAACTAACATCATATTGAGCCAAGTGAACAGCGTATCAACGCACGAGAAAAACGCCAGTCCGTTCAGCAGATAAAAAGTCATTCACAAAATGATTATTAAATTTTTTGGTTGCAGATTTTTAAGCCGACCTAACTACCGTGGACACCACTGAGGTAGTGTTACTAGGCCATAGATAGAGAAATATGCATACGACTAGGAAGCTATATCTGCCATATCTGGAAGTAAGCTGCAGTCATTAATGGTTTTGTTTTTATAGATAACCGAGTGTTCATCTCATTCTGCATACGGAAGGCGGCCCTTAATCGCTTAAACCGAAAAAGCGACGTTAGACTCCGCTGTCTAGTTCTGATGGCCACCGATACACCCTTAAAACAATAAGTTTCGGAAAAATAGCAGATAAGGCTCAGAATAAGCTTAGAATATAAAAATATGAAAACCAAATATTGAAACCAATCAAACCGCTACCTGAATTGTTTGCACCGAAAGAGGAACTGCAATTGGTTTCGCCGGCCCATCATTGGATTGCAAGTGAAACAACTATATATATATATATATAAGTGGCAAAAGATTGTCCTACGAAATATCAATCACCTTTGATCACTAAAAGAACCTGGGAAGAAGAATTTATCAAACTTCCAAAAGTGTACCTCCAGCTATATTATACGCCCAATTCAGAAGCTACGGATCCTTGATCAGATTTTAAACCTGTTGCAAGGTAAGAGTTTTATGAAAAGAAAGAAATTAAACAGGTTTTTGTCCGGATGGTAGAAAGATGTATTCAAACTGTTAGAGGGAGCTCAGGGACAATGCATTTGGACCCTAAGTTCCAAGTTAAAGTGATTTGCAACTGGATGCAATTAAATCACCTTTCGGGTTGAAGCCGAACACAAGTTTCTCCTTTTTAACAGATAATCTGTTAAATAAATTAGGTCGCGAAAGATTGGAAAGGGACAGGCTAGCACCAGAGCCCACGAGGGCCTGATCGAACTCGCGCACGAGGTTAAAAGCATTCCATCGATCAACAAGCAGAGATGTGCGACCTAAAAAATGGAGACACTCAGTAGACTCAAAAAGTCTAAAAATCTTGGAAACTCTGGCTGAGGCAGGATTAGCGTCTAGTCAGGAAGCAGTCAAACAAAAAGGAGCTGAGGTCCTCAAAAAATTCACAGACAGGAACCCGTTGTTAGCATATACGTTAAGAAACGATCAAAAACCAGGGCTTAAGGAGGTTTAGAGATGGTCAGGAGCATGAAACAAGTCGCTCCAAATCCTCCAGAAACCTTGAATTTGATCTGACTCATTCACCAGATGAAAATTATTGCATCTCGAAAGATATGGATCAAAAGTAAGAAGAGCAATCAAAGACAAAGTTTTCAAAACAATAATTGATCATACAATTATTACCGATAAGGGAAAGGATATGGATCAAAAGATATGGATCAAAAGTAAGAAGAGCAATCAAAGACAAAGTTTTCAAAACAATAATTGATCATACAATTATTACCGATAAGGGAAAGGCGATAAAAAATGATATCTGGATAAAACCAAAGTTTACATTTCAGAAAACTATGAATTTAGATATTGCATCGAAGAGTAACACGTGAAGCCGATGAGGACATTGCCGAGGATTGTGAATACTTCTCCGACGAATATTCATTATGTTCAAGTGCGTCACAAATACAAGGGCAAACCAAATTAGCAGCCTAATCTAGTTGAGCACAAAATAGGTCGTGGAAAGGAAGGGCGCATGAGTCAGATCAATCATCATCGGCGATCATTTCAACAGGAAGTTGTTGGAACTTACAGACTCATCAGAAAAATGAGGAAATAGAGTATGACATTGTTTGCGGAAGAAGAGTCGATAATCGTGAGGAAAAATAGAAAGTCAGGTGACCCGGGTTGACCAAAAATGCTTATCATACAATTCTCATAAATGGGAAATTTCTTTTCATACAATTTCATATAATTCCATACGTACAGAAAATTATATGAAAACTCAGTAGTAAACATTTTCCCATAAATGGAAATTGTATAATAGGTGTTTTCTCCAAAAACCAAAAAATTGTTTTTTGTTTCTAAACTTAATTTCTGAAAAATTTTGGGTTGTGTTTGCAACCGAACAAGTGACAAAGACCGAACAGATGTCTTTCATAAATTATGCAAAAAAATTAACAAACTTTTAATTTTTGGCAAAGTTTTTCAGGGATGATTATTTTAAATTTTTGAATTTTCAAATTATCAGACATATACTATTGTATCCAGGACTACGTTATGCACACAAAAAATTAAATTTTGCATGCAAAAAAATTTTTTCGAAAAATGTTCGTTTGTGTACAAAATTCGATTTGCGGTTGAAAAAAAAGTTTCATTTTTGTGTCGCCATCAAAAAATGCCAGTCATACAATTTCCATACATGGAAATTGTATGAAAAGCATTTTTTCAAAAAAAAAAAATATTTTAAATCAGTCTTTTTTGTCACCAGTCTGTTCAACTGTTCTCAAAAAGCCGCAGAAATAATGGTTCAATTTTTTATCTATTGTTTTTCAGAAACGTATGAAAATTGTATGACACGCATTTTCTCCATACACTTGATGTATGGATTTGTATGATAATGGTTTTTGTTGAATGGAATTGTATGATAAGCATTTTTGGTGTATGGAGGTCAACCCGGGAGCCAAGTAATGATGCCTAACTTAATTTTATAGAAAAACTGAAATTGAATAAGTGATGCTGAGTATCTTAATTTTTTCGATTGTTTTTTGAAGTTTTCTAACGATGGGTAAAGTGAAATGGCAGTATTTCAAGGTCAGCTTAGTTTGTTTAGAGTTAAAAAGGGGGAAACCGTTTAATCAACATTTTGTCAACTCTTTGTGCTAAAGATGAGTTCGTTTGCGCTCTCTTATAGCTTTTATACTGTTGAAAGAGTACAGTTAATTCCATTTCAATTATCACATCATTTTCCTGCTAAGTGTCATTGTTCCGACTTTCGATACGAAAGTAACGGAATATTTGTGCTCGGGGTGGGTTTTTTTCTTCAGACAAATTTCGACTTTTTAACTAGCCATTTTAGACGGAATTTTTTATATCATTCAAAGGGGATTGTTGTCTTGAGCTCAAATTTGAAAAAATATTTTACCTGTGATCGTTTTTTGTAAAGTTATGGGGGTTTAAAATTGCCATTTTGGCCAATTTGGGACATTTAACGCGCGATATATTTCGCGCTATTAACGCGTCAGCAGAGAGTTAATCCGTCTAAAAAATTGTTCAAAATTGGTTGAAAGAAGCTTATTTGCCATAATTGATTTGTTACAAGGAGCGAAATCTATCCTTTTCTTCTTTATGGGGATGATTTTCATTAAAAATTTCAAATTTCAAAATTTCATTTTATTTTTTCTTACATTTATTTTTTTAATGTTATTACTGCTCCATAAAACCTTAAAAGGCAGTCGCAACATTCAGGGCGTCGCAAAAGTATGCTGATACGAGCAGTCTTGTCTCATTATGTAATTAAGCTCCCCATTTATTTACTTGAACTTGTTGTAATTTTTAGTTTAGCGAACAAATTTCAGGGATGTCACAGTAGATTAAGCGGTGATCACTGTTTCAAGTGCAGATTGTTACTCGAGCCGAATGTAAGCGGAGCGGAGCAAGTGGTTGCTAGCTGCCAACACTGTCGTTTTGATATGAAATGTTTTATAAACAAATTGTTGCTTGTTTCAATTTTTTCTTGACCAATTACGTGGACCGCAGTGTACATGGTTCAGTTGTTTTGTCCCAACTCAACCTTAATTTTTTCATTCTTAGTTTCTTTCATGAAAAAACACTGGCTTCCCAAAAATTTATCTATGTTTCTTCTTATGACTTATACATGATTCAGCAATGGAAATAGTTTTTTCTCATGTAATTTACTACTCTAGTGATGACAAATAGCTACTAGATGCTTTGCTAGATCTAAAACCGCAAGTAGTTTTAGATGAAAGTTTGTTATTTTTCGTTTTTTTTTCTGCGCTGAGCTGAGGGTTGAATTGATTTTGTGGAATGATACTGAGGTTTGTTGAGTTAATTTTTAAATATAATGTATAGCCTGTTGCATCAATTGAATTCCCATTTTCCTCCTCATCTGTTATTTTTTGTGACAAATCAGGTTTCCGTGAAATATTGTGCATGCCTTTCAACTAACCACTTAGTCTGGGCTCACAGAAACATCTGAGGTGCGTTCAATCGATGGAATATGTTAAAATGTTGAAGAAAATGAGAATTCGCGCGGGCATTTTTTCAATTGACTTTACCAGTAATTATGAAAGAAAAATTTAATTCAAACTTTAAACTCGAAGGCTTAAATTTTTAAACTTGCAGATTTTGCTCACAGTTTTCGGTTAATCGTACTGTCGGATGCCTGCAGTCTGTTTTTATTTTTTTCGTCTGTTTTGCGGTAGATGAAAGTGAACGCTAATTTAATTAGCGCACAGGGAAAATAACCCTGCTCGTTGGCCGCAAAAAAGCATCCAAATGCATCGAAAGAAAGAAAAATATCAAAACTGAACTTAAAATTGAATAAAAACCTTTCATGAAAATTTTCCATTTCTTCAATTTGCAGCATACAATGAGAAACACCGAAATTAACAGAAGCACAAATATTTAAACGCGAGAGATTGAATAAATTTTCCAAAAAATTGCAAATGCTAAGCAAGATTTAGGTTAATTGACACCAATGGCCCAAAAAATATAAAATCTACTAGGGGTTTATGGTACTTGTAAATGTAGTCAGTATAAAAATCAATTAGGCCACGAGCTTTAGTTTGGAAAGCCATTTAATTTTTCAGCTGATATTGACACAACGGGCAGGAAGCATTTTCTGTGCATGGTTGCAACATCAGAAGTGGCAAAAATAATAACAGAAAAAACCATTTGAATATGTTTTCTAACAGAAATGAAAAAAAGAATTTCTGCGTCAAATATCAATGCACCAAGCAATTACTTTTCCGTTCATTCCCACTTTTATTGATATCATTGATTTTTTAGAAGAAGTTTTTTTTGTGTTTCAAGGCCAAAATAACAAACCAGGACGGTAAATTCTACGGCTTTACTGTAGTAGCCAACCACTGAAACTGAGAATGTCACTAAAATAGCAATCCTTGAGAGCAATTATTTCAAAACCCAGAATTTTTGCGAAGTCTTGCTTTCCGAATCTGAATTTGTGGTTCAAAATCATTAAATGCGATGCGTAATCTCTAGCCCACCTGGCCTGAAAGAAAGCATCTTCTGAAAACAAATCGATAACACATCTTAACCTCAATACCTAGTGATGTTGTCGAAATCAAAACAAAAAAAAACAATTGGATATGTATGCTTAAGATAGTCATTGATTTTTTTTCTTTCAAGCAGATCGGTAGTAAATTTATAGGTTGATCCATGGAAACTAGATACAGTTAAAACAGTGCCAAATAATATGAGTCATTGAGGGGAGAAGAAATTGAACATCTTATCCGTTACTTCGAACGGCTATTTGCTTGCATCTACTCAGGGGCTGATTTGGGGGGCTAGACACCCCCCTTCTAGTGATTCGACTTCCTGCCGTTCCAAAGGGTCCCCCTTTGTACTATTGTGCGATATCCATTTTGGGTGACGGACCCTAAAAATTTTGTAAAGGCGCCTTTGGTGCCAATATGTATTAAATTTGAGGGGAAGCGCGCGCCGAAAAACCGCAACATTTTGGTCAAAATTTTCCAAAAAGTGCCTCAAAACGCACTTTTTGGCATGTTTTTTTTTAATTTTACCGGCAGTGCAAAAAGTTTGGCCGGAACAGGGTCTTTTTAGTGCTCTAGCAGAGCTCGAAAAATCAATTTGGTCGACTTAGAAAAAAAGTCGACAAAATCTTCGAAAAATATTTTAAAAACCCGCTTTCCCCCGAGAAAATCCTAGATCTGCCCCTGCATCTACCAGCAACAAGTTGATCTTTTCAGCTGAAAAATACATTTTCATCTCACTTCCCAAACATGAAAATTTTTCTTCTTCTGATTATTTCGGAAATCCCGTGTTTTGAGCGTTTTGTTTGTTTAGTACTAAAATGTAAATTAAAGGGAAAATCAAAGACAGACTGAGAGAAAAGAGAAAAAGGACTTATCAATCAAAGGGCCAAATCGGATTTAGGTGTGTTTGCGTGGTCAACCTCCCCACCTTGGAAGGGGAATCTAGCACGTCACACTGCAAAGGAGGCAGCTTAGAAGAAGGCTGATTAGGAACTGACTGACAGGCCTTTGCTGCCTGGCACACAAAAGACCAGCCCGGCCGACCGGCCACAGAGCAGTTTGTTCACATTGAGATTTAACCCAAAAATATCAGTTGATTCTGCGTGTTCAAGTTCAACGGCCTATTTTCATCAACTGGCATCAATCAGACAAAGAACCGAACTGAAAATCATACGCTCACTTAGACTAAAAATGAAGTTCAATGTTGCTGAAGCTCCAAAACTGCATCTTATGCAGGTTTTTATCAGTCCTAAAAGAAAAAACTGTTTTTTCAATTGAACTTTTGAAAACTTTGATGTGAAAGGAAACCGTTTTCTGCTTATTTGGCTGTTTTGGTTAGTGACTTGACTGATAAGTGGAAATAATCGATCAGTTTCAATTGCACCTCCCGGGAATACCCAATAGAGGGAAATCAATCCCCACCTAAAAAGGTACCTCAAATTAGCATCACATCTTCTCTATAGAAAACCACCCCTCCCTCTTTAAATTTCAGCCCTAAAATAAGAGAATTAGAATGGCAGTAAGTACTACCAAATGAATTGAGTGGCCTAGCCTCCTAAAAGGTATCAAAATTGAATGGTTCACAGCTTAAATGTCACGCTTTTTTAATGAAGGAAGTAATTTTGGAATATTTAATAAACGCAAATTCATCACATCAAGTTGGTTTGCTTTTGTTGCTTTTTGCTCCAAGTAGCCATTGTGTGGAGGAACTTAAGATTCAGTTTTTTTTCCACGAATAAATAGACACCACAGAAAACGTCCTACAAGGTTGAATGATTCATCAAATTGTTTATTCGAATTGCAATAAAAATTTTAGAACAAAAAACGTATTGCTTGGTGTTGCAAAAAAAACGATTTTGTGCTTTCAGACTTTTCATCTCCGTCTGATTGATCCTCATGGTGTTTAGCGTAAACCACAATGTACCGACCATATTTTAAAAAAATACAAACGTTTTTTGGTGTCTTTATTTGGGTGCTGTATGAAAAAAGGATCTGACGAAAGCCTAGAACTTAGGCATATTCGACAATCACATTAAAACATGCTAGTGGGCATTCATTAATTTTGCCACAAAACATAGAATAAAAACAAAACCATAAAAGATCAACAAACAAATTTTAAAACAATTGTTTTCAATTTTTTTTTCCTTTTAAGGTTTTGATTGGTTGAAGTTTTATTCCCAAGACTGTGCTAAACAAAAAAAAAACATTTAAGATTGAGTTTACTAGCGTAAATTTAATTATTCATGGCCTATCCTTCTATAATTAGTTGGCTTGCTCGCTTTATTCGCTCCAAATTGAAATTAAACTCACAAAGTTTAAACTAGTTTTCTCAACACTGGGACACCTTTTTGATTTTTTTTTTCATTTGAACCGCGACTGAAGGGTTTTATTATGATATATCACTCACTTCATTTCGATTAAAGTTGGTGGAAAGAAAAAAATAATAAAAAAAACAACCGAATACAAAATCTTTCTCTATTTTTCAAATGGTTGGAACAAAAAGTACGAATAACTTATAATTGAAAAACAAACTAAAAATAAATGTAGCAAACTTTTTCTAGATAAGGCAACTAAATTAGGTTGACGCAGCAAAAAAAACGGTGACTGTTGGTAAATTTATCCGTTAAAATATAGCGTTAAATTTTTTAACATAATTATCTTACCAGAAACAAATTAATTTCAACGTACTAACTTGTTAAGTAGAAAGCAACGGGAAACACCAAAAAACATTATAAGAAAAAAATTGGTTGCAGATTTTAACATTCAAAAGAAAAAAAATTGAAAATCTGAAGCTAAATTTCAAAAAAATCCGGTTTAGTAACATATCATTTGGGCAAAAATTAGTTTGATTTTTGATTTCAATTACTTGAAGCGTAATACAGTGATGATTTAAATTAACCGGCAACAAACAACAACAAACATTGAGTTTGCATTTGACACAAAATGAATAGAACAAAGATTGCTTAGAGTTTCACCAAAATTGATATGGTGCAATCAATTTTTTCTCCAATATTTTCCAACCAAAATTTTATACCAAACAGTAGTCAATTTGGTTTTTTTAGTTAATCAAAAGTTACACCCAAACTACCTGGTTAATAGTTTTAAAAATGATATCAAAGGAAGCCTCTTACAAAGCCCAACAAAATTCTAAGATGATTATAGGAAAACTTGATAGTTTTTACTTGATAGCCAAAAAAGTTCGTTTTTACTAAGTGAAATTCAAAACTTTTGTTTTATTTATGTTTTAAAAATTTTGCAAAACTTTGTGAAACTTTCCAAATTTTGTTGAGCTTTGTAAGAGATTCATTTGATATGATTTTCTTATCTATTATTAGGTAATTTGGACGCAATTCCTTTTCAACTAACAAAAAACGACCCATTTTTGGTGTACACATTTGGATAGAAATTCGAAAATTAAATTGCCTCATATCATTTTTGGTGCAGCGTTGATCCAAATTTTACTCACTTCACTTTTTATCTAATCTTGACTATTTTGAGAAAAACGCGCTTGAAGTTCCAAATTTTTTTCGGATATTTCAAATCAGCCCTGTATTGCGCGCAACTAATAGTCCTTCAACAAATATTTTTCAAAACACTGCAACTTTAAAATTTATTGGAGAGGAAATGTTTTTAATTTTAGATATGAATTATTTTAGATGGTTTTCAAAAAGTCCGTCAACAAATAGTTAAAGAGAAAATCAAAATTCCTCTGATGGAAAAATTATTCAAATATATCAATTCTGTTTCTTTCTTGGTCGGTTTCAACTATTATCAATATGAAAACTTTCAATTGCTTGTTTCTCGACTACTCGTGTTTTGCGAATAAAAAGAAAACATTGTAACCTAAAAATTAAATCCTTCGAACTGTTTTTTTAGTGTTAAAAATTAAATCCTTCACTTTTTTCGGGGCAGTATAACCATTAAAAACGAATACGCGTTATTTTCCAATCTGCTGACATGATGAACGTCCAATTTTTTATTTAAGTACAGCTAGCTCTCCTTAGTCTCTACTCCAACTGACAGGTGTCTGTCTCAGCTTCGAGGTTATCTATCAGCCCAAAATAAACTCTCCGCAAATTGCTACAACTATTTATGTAATCAATAATGCACCATAAAACGAGACTGCAGATCTGGGCGGGCTATTTTATTTCACCCAGATTTGTTTTAGCTTACACCCGCCCATGATAATTGTGGAATGACGAAAATAACTATCAAAATGAAATGATTATTGATTTTTGTAAATCACAAACATCTAGTTCAAGAAGTCAAAAATTTAAGTACCTAAAAAGGAAAAAAATGAATATATAAAAAACACAACGAAGATTCTCAGGTGAAAACCAGGAGAAAATTCTTATCATAAGGAAAAGCCTCCGGACAAATCTCTGAAAATTGTCAGTTTTTTGGACATATCTGGTATTATATTTCACGTGGGCGGCGGATCAACGGAGTGAATTGAGCAAAGTACCCATTATGGTATTCTATAAAAGAAGGGGGAATATAATCTACTTTCTGAGTCTTCAATTCGACTTAAGAGGGATAGCTGTTTAGCCTTTAGACATGACTTATTAATTCAATTACGCCAATCCACCCGTATTCCAAATGGATTTTCACCAATCCCCGCTAAAATCGAGATAAAAAATCTTCAGAAAAAATCGCTGTTCACTAAAAAGAAACTCGTAATGGCGTCTCAAAATGCCGTGAAGGAACAAAAATGGGTCTTGAAAAGCAATGTTTAAATTCGGTTTCAAGGTCATTAGGTTAATTGGCTTGGGTGGGGTCCGTCAGGAGAATCTAATGGAAAATACGGACTGGTCTGCGCATGCAGGGGCGTCTGGGGATTTGTGGGATCTGATTAACCCAAAAGTAGCGTAAGTAACCCCCCCCCTAACACCAATCCCCACCGGTTTCGCCAATTTCCTCGGTCTATAGCCCCTCTGATTTCCAACATCACTTGCAAGTCAATGCATCTTCTATGTTATACTTCAGTTTTCAACGTATTAATTCTTTATTCTCTGTATTTTAATCTCTCCAATGTTGCAAAGAGTGAGTTCAAATAATACGTGTATCAATAAGCCCATTTTAACAAGATGGCCTTGTATAATAATATCTAGGACCAAATTAGCATCTCCCCAAAGCCGTTTGGGGGTGGCCGGAGACGGATGTTAACTTGATTCTAAGTTGGGAATTTTCAGCCAATCAGAACCGAGCATTTTACATGCAGCGCTTAGCAAATTCAAAACGAAATAAATGCTGGGGTGCAAGATCTTGACTCTATCTGGGGGGAGAATGTTAACTTGAACCAATATCTATAATATGCAAACGCGTGAGTTCATAGAGATTATAGATTGTTTGGGTGGTTCGCAAAGTTTTTTTTTGAAAAGTTATTTGAAAAAGATTAGGCTAACAGATTCAACCTCTCGATGCATTTTGAGATCATGGGACACTGCACTATTTGCTCAAATTGCTTCAAGGTCCAACCCATCTCAACAAGAGTACCTACCTATTAGACAGTTTTTGAGACAAAGACATCCAATTCTAATTCAATTCGACTCCACAAGGACCCCAGTCTGGACTACAAAGCTATGGTCCAACTCCCCCTTGAATTGACCCAAGGTACACTTAGAACACTATTTAACCCCCCGTCTCACCTATCTATTCATTCTTTATTCTCTCTCCTCTTTGGTCTTTATTTATATAAATTGAATCTTCTGTAGCAAAAAGAGTGCACTGAAAATTGAGCAAGATTGGTAAAAAGTGGACTAGACTAAGTCTAAGACCTGGGGAAGTATCAAATCGATTATGAATTAAGATTAGCCAAGTGATAGGGGCTGAATTTAAATGGACCTAATTACTCTAGTCCATCAGGCGGCTATAATCAGGTCTGTGAAGCGATCGATTTGAACTAATTTTGCAACCGGTCCAAAACTTTGATATAATCCGTAAATTGCTTTTGCAGAACATTTGCCCTATCTGTGATTTTTTAAATTTTTTTTTAAATCTTTGCTAGATTTAGATTTAGTTTTTCATGTTTTTCAATATATTTTTTTCAAGAATTCTTCGTTAATTTTAGTTAGTCAGGTTTTGCTAAGTTTGAAATTTGGTCCATGGCACCAATAAACAGATGCGGATTTAGTGTGCTAATTTGCGATAACCAGTTTCGGCCTACCGACGTTAAGATTGATCTCAAAAATTGTAATCGGCGCCAATATATAGTAATTTTTAGTTGAAGCGCGCGCCAAAAAAAACGCAAATATTTGGACAATATAGTCCATGCTCCAAAGATGGCAATTTTAGCCTACTTTTTCAAATTTTTGCTAAATAGGGTCTTTAAAATAGTTTTAAAGTCTTTTGTGTCATTATGCTCGGAGAAGCAGTTTAGTCAACCAAAAAATACCTAACAAAACCGAAAGCACCACTTCGATTCGCCCCTGCATATATATTATGGATCATTATTCAAAAAAATATAGAATTTGTTCATAATGATCATAATTGAGTCAAGACTTGATTTTCAAAGTGGTTTTTTGTCTAGGTTTATAATTTGGGGAGCGGTGACCAAGTGGTTCTGTATCCGCCTGTCAATCGAAAGGTCGGAGCTTTGAGGACCACCATGATCCGTGCTCGTTGCTTGAGGGTGAGGCAATGTTGCCCAGTCCAGAAAAACAGCCAAATTTTTTTTAAGTGGGGGCTCAACGGCGGTTCTCTGTGAAAAACTGAACAACTCGTAGGCTGGTCTTTTTTCTTGAGAATATTTCGTCTTACACTAAGGTTGGTTTCTTAGTTGTTCAAAATTGAAAGTAAAAAATTTCGAGAAATAATGTTATCTCATCAATATCCCCAGGGAAATGTACCAGTAGAATTGAGTATAATTGAGGATAACTCTGAATGGCAATTTATCGTCAAAGTGTTGTTGAGTGCAATTCAGGATACGAGTTTTCGCCGAACTCTTTTTCTGGAGAAAAAAAATGTCCTGTAGAAAACGAGAGTGATCGAAGACGGCATCACTTCACAGAATTGTTGGTGAGTGGAATTCAGGCTACGAGGGTGTCGCTGAAGCTTTCTTCGAGGAAATTCATATGGTCTAGTGTAGAAGGAGAGTGACTCAGGATGACACGACACAGAATTGTTGCTGAGAGCAAAACAGGATTAGAGGGAATTCTTCATCTGGAATGAGGGCAAGTAGAGGATGAAAGTAGTCGATATATGCGTGGTCGCCAAATGTCAAGCTCGTACGAAACTTAACTGCCAACGTCGATAAGTTTCTGTGCTGGTTTCTATGTTTGCCGAAGTTGAAAAGCAAAAAACTGGTTAGCAATTGCCTTTCTTGGAAATATACAAAAATCAATACGAAAAAATGCTCAACATGAGGCGATAAATCAACGTTTTAAAAATGAACATAGCCAACAGACAGTTGAAAAAGAGTCAATGAACACAACTAGACAAAAAAAATAAGGACTTACTTTATCGACTTTCATCGAATATCCACTTTCTTTGTAAAAAAAAATTGATGGCCTTAAAGTTCTTCGAATTTTTCGAACTAATTATAATTGAAATGTTTTGATAAAATCAACCCATTTTGAGCAAACTGGATTAACAGATAAGCTTTTTATTTCGCTGAGAAACTGCATGATTAAATTCCACTTTCGAGACTAGAAGTCGATCACATTTTTCGTGACTGTTACACTCTCGCTGTTAGACTGTGGACTTTGCCTTTATAGAAAATACACTGAACTAATTTACACTTATAGGATATACACTAAATAAACACTGACTGTAAGAAAATACACTGAACTAAAAAAGAAATCAAAAATCCAATCGCAACAAAAATTAAATTTGAGCCTGAACAATTGTTCTGACTTTTCCTTAAAAAAAACATTGCGACCTATATAAGAGTCCGAACAACGTTCATCGACTCTTGAAATTAAGTCAATTTAAAAATTATATTATATGATTATAAATTGTTGATTTGGCAATGAACGCGAATTGATAAATCTCAAGGAAAATTCTAGTGGATGATGATTTCAAAAACAATTTGTTTTAGACAACATATACGACGGCCTCTTTTTACGGCGAAGCCTTTTTTACGGAAAGAAAAAATTGATTAAAAAATGCAAAAAATTGTAAAATTTTTCTTTCAATAAGATGTTTAGTATTTTGTGTGGAGTTAAATGTAAGACCGGCTCTTTATTGTTCTCACTTTGGCAGTTTTAAGTTAAAGGCAACTAATGCTCGAGCAAATACAAAAGATTGGCCAGTTTTTTCTTATTAGGACAAAATTCATATTATGACCAACAAATTTTGACGGAATACTTTTAACCCTCTATAAAGTTTTGGGTAACTGAGTTCAAACTAAACAGATACTTTACCCGTGATCTTTTTAATGAGATAAGTATGGGTGCTTGAAGCTCGGCCATTTCGGCCAGTGCGAGATATCTAACGCTCGACAAACTTTGTTCTATCTACGCATAAGCTGCGAAATAATCCAGCTCAAAAACCTACATCTACTAGATTAAGGTAAACAATTCAGCTAAAAAGTTGTGTGTTGTGATAAGAGATGCAGAGTTCATCATTTTTTGACATTGCGTAGAGCGAGAAGATTGTGAAAAAAGCTATTTCAAGTAAATTGCAGCCAAACATCAAATTTGTTTTAAAATAAAAACTAATTTAAAGTTATTGCAGTCTAAAACTTCAGCTAATTCAAACTTTGTTTATTTCAAAACTATTTCCAGTGTGTTGAAATTTAAAAAAAAATGGCGAACTTTGAGTATGATATTTGAGATTATGAAAGAGTAACTAAGCGGATAAAACTATTTTATAGAGTTTTTATAGATTTTCAATTTCCATTTTCAATCAAATTTATAAAAATCTACAAATTGAGATAAGTTAGACAAAAAATTGATACGCATTGATGCATTGGCGTGCACAGAAATTTTTCTAGGGGGGGTTTCAAAAAAAGTGGAGAATTTTTACAGCCTGTTTTTTCAGTTCCACCAACTTGATTTTTTGAGCTCTCCGAAAATTTTGTACGGACCATATCTTTCAAAAATTTTCGTGCCGCAGGCAAAAACTTTTAGGTACGTTTTGAAACCTTTTGATAAGAAAGTGCGTTTTTTCGGTGCGCTAACCTCCCAAAACTAGTTATATTGGCGCCCAAGGCGTCTTTAGAAAATTTTGAGGTTGGTCAGCCAAAAATGGGTTTCGTAAAATTATACCAAAGTGGGGACGTTTTGGATAAATTTGGCAACCAGAATTGAAAGGAGGATGCGGTCGCCCCCCCTCCCCCCTCGGCACGCTACTGCATTGGTGATAAAAAAACTAAACTTGATATTATTATCTATTACAACTGAATGAATTAAATTTGCATTAAATCATTCGAAATCTTGGATACAATTGTCAAAATAATAGGAAGTGAACATTTAATTTGATCACGAACAAGAGAAAACTCAGTCACCTAGAAACGCGCTCTTCAGGAAAAAAAATGCAGTTTTACAGAAAAGAAGCTAATTTTTTTATTTTAGGACAAAAAATAACACCATTCAAACCAAATCATCAGAAATGAATTTTTAAAATCTGATGAAAAGATTAAATTATTTTTTGTTCAGCCTCTGTCATTATTTCGCGTAATGATTTTCACACTAATTAAATCTCCAAAATGTCAGTCCGGATACAAAGGGAAACAATCATATGAAAATGTCGATAGAACTCGCTTCCTTTTTGAGCCTCTTCTTTTGTAGTGCCATTGAGTGAAGTATCGCAAATAGAGGCAACGAATTTTTTTAATGAAATTGTCACAAAAAGGTTAGAAAAACAGTCCGTCACAGCCAGATGAAGAACGTCACAGCATTGGAGTGAAAGATAAACTATAGTTTGTATCAATTGCTATTTTTCTTTTTCTTTGTGGTTGGAACAACTTCCTATATTTAAAGCTTATTGATATTTCGACGGAAAAAAGTAGTCATTTTTAGGTTTTGCTTGGAGTTTTTGAAAGTAAATATATCTTTTGAGGTTATTTATAGCCTATAAAGGAACTTAGAACCCCTTTTGGGCCATGTTAAGCAGATGATTGAAGCAAGTTCTCACTCTATATCAATCAATTATTCATTTGGCATTTCAATTGACACATGTCAAAGAAGTTCAATATATGTTGACATATTCCAAAAAGTAGACCTGTAAGCGGACATGCTTAAATGTTCATTGGAATCAGCTACCAAATATAAAGCATTCCATAATCTATGACAGAGTTTTGTATAATTGAAAAACTAAGTTTTACAACAAAATGATATGACTATAGGGTGTGAGGATCTGTTTAAAACGCTTGATACTAGAAATCAGGGGCGGGTTTAGGGAAGGGGGTGGGGGCGGACGCCTCTTTTCTCAGGGATTCGATCCGCTCGCCAACCAAAGGGTCCCCCTCTTTGTTATTTTTTTTGTGCCATCCATTTTAGGCAGATCACCAGAAAAAATTTCTAAGGGAGCCTTCGGTACCAATATATACTAGTTGGAAAAGGGGGAGTGCGCGCCGAAAAACGCTATTTTTGGTCAACATTTCCAAAAAATGCCCAAAAACGGCATTTTTGATGTGTTTAAAAAATAATAACTGCCCCTCTCCCTCTAGAGAAAATCCTAGATCCGCTTCTGCTGGAAATAGAAAAAAATTACGTCTACTACCTGACTGCATTTTAGAATTACAATTCTGAAAACAATCACGAAATTCTCAAACCTAGTATTTTGAAAAGAATCAGCTTTTACGAGCATTTTTTATGTTTTATATTTTTATCACAACATTTTTATATTTTACAACCAAGGGACATGAAATTGTAAATTCAAATTTTCAAGCGATGAAACAATCGAAAATTTTTTTCTACTTTTTATCGTTTGCTCTATAACTACCAGGGATACAAAGTTGAAACTTTTACAGATGATGGATGAAAATTTTCATTAAAAAATAGCCAAAAAAGCATATGAAGTCGTTTTCAACGTGTCTTTTGGTCATTAATTAGAGAGCATCAGAAAAGGTGCACTTGTGTATTAAAAAATTTAAACAGCTTTAAGTTTGAAATTTCTGATTCGTCTAATATCGATTCTAATCTTACTCTTATACTTCCTAGTCTCAATAGTATATACTGGTAATCTTGCTAGGTTAGAGGAGAGGAAGAGCAACTGCCTGCTTTCTAAGTTAAACTGTTTCTTCTCTGGTTGAAACTATAAATAGTTTCAGCTTTACAAATTATCATAAGTTTTAGTAATGGATTATGATTGGTTAGTTCCAAATATTTTACAGTGATTATTATCAAGGAGTATGATTGGATAAAATTACTTGTTTTAAACTGATTCCAGGTTCCAATTTTTCCAAATGTTTTTTGATAATAGTTTCCTCATAGCAGTTTGTTATTAGCTGTGTTAAGCAACTAGTTTTGATTGTCATATAATCGAGCAAAATCCAGAGCAATCCAATTTGTAAAAAAAAGTTCTGAAATTTGATCAAAACTTCATTTTTTTGTTTTTTTTTCGGATCAATAAGTATACAATATATTTTTTTCAACTTTCGTCGAAACACTACACATATATTATGTTATGAGTGCAATGAATTTAAGGAAATATTACCTTGTAAATTTACTTTAAAGCAATTGATTGATATTAAGTGATTGATTATGATTTGTTTTTTCAATAGGTGCCATCCATAACGTTTGTGCATTTCAAGTCGAAATTTAAATTAAATTAATTTCTACATGCATCGTGCAAATGAAATTATCGCTCAATCAGAAAATTACTTTGAAGAAAACTGTAGTGCAAACAGCTTCGAAAAAAGAACTAGTCCGGCTGATTCAAAAGGCTGCCTAAGTTGTTTTGAAAGTAAGTCGGGCATAATTTTTACCTTATCTTTTTCACTAATGCATTTACTTTTTTTAATAATTTTTTTGCGCTAAATAAGGTGTAAGACAAAATCATAAGCTGACAAAACAGTCAAATCATATACTAAAACTATTTGTACTGTTTGGGAGGTTATTTCAATAATGAGAACGCCTCTCTAGCGAGTAGTGAGTGATTGACCGCTTAGTTCTCTGTAACAAGCTTTTTTAAGACTTAATTCAACCTGTTTTTGAAAATAATTTCATCGTCGTTTACCTTATTTTCAGCCTTGTGTTATAGTTTGTTTTGAAGCAAACGGATTTACAGCAGCAATCCGACGGTACTTTAAATTGTTAAGATTTCAAAAACTGAACACTTTCCAAGTTTTTTTAAACTCTTCAAAATGAACCAAAATTATTACTGCCTGACTTTTTGATAACCAAATGATTTAGTTCAAAAGAAAAACTTTAAAACAAATTTCATATTCGAGGATGATATCTGCTTGTTATATCAAGAAGTGCTTGAGTGCATAAATTACAGAACAAAAACGCATTCAACGATATTTTGTTTTTTCCATAAACTTCAACGTCAATAAAATGGCACGCGAAATGATTACTTCAAAAAGTGAAAAGTATCCTTTCATTTTTTCATATCCTGTCAAATTTCTACACATAAAAAAAACGTACGAATCCATATTATTCTATGAGGGCAGAGAAATATTAGAGGACTGTATGATAACATTTTCATGAACATGAACTTGGTATGACAATTTTTTTTCGATGATTCAAAATATTTTTTTTTGTCTTCAGTTTTATTTGTGTGTTTAATATTTACAAAGTTTTCTCAAATAGGAAAAATCACTGGTTGAGTGGCAATAAAGTAATTGATTAGCTGTTTTTGGAAATTTGCTTTCGAAGATGACTAATAAAATTTCACTGAGAATTATAACTAAAAACCGTAATTTTTCGTATATGGTTTAAGAGCTTATGTTATACCATTTAATAATAATTTGATTCCTGCGAATCGCAAAGGAGCTATCAGCAGGAGCTTTAACAGTCCTGTAGAGGATAGTCCATTTGTATCATCTCCTCACCTTCCAGACATTTAGAGAAATAAAAAATCAATGAATCTATTCGAATATTCCTGTACACATTTTTCATAGTCTTTGTTGATTGATTTGCATTAAAACGGTCGGCCTGGTCTACGTTATAGACTCATATGCACAATTTTTTTCGTACAATTTTTTTGGAAAATTTTTGTTCGAGCATAAAACTGATTTTGCGACTAAAAAGACGCATAAAACTTTCGCTGAAATTTGAAACTTTTCGGAGAATTTTTTTAGATATGTAAAATGCTTCTTATAAAACTTTCAGAAATTTACGACAAGCATTTTCAGTCTTTGGAATATATATAAAAGGCATTTTTTGTGTTTGGAGGTCAGCCCGGGTGAATGTTCGATGTTTCTGTGAATATATTTTATTCTAATCGTAAATATTTGAACTACAAAAAACTAGCTTGATATCGATCCTAGATGAATTTTAGAGCGAGGCAGGTGAAGTTGGGTATTGTAAAAAGGTACCAAAGAGTGGCCCTTTGTTTTCCAATAGCGTCGAATTTCAGAGAAGTTTCGTTCCCATTTATGCTTAATCCGTACGACAATACTTCTTCAAATATAGGCAATGACTGAATCTGATTAGTATGACATCAATGGACCCTGAACACTGTGTTTTTCCATCAGTCTTTGTGAGCCTTATACCACTCTTGAGTTGAATGAGTGGAAAAGGCAATCATCATCATCAAAAAATGACATGTTTCAAAAGTATTGGGAGACCATGTTAGCAGAGCTATCAGACTTATTGCTGCATGTATGTCTGCCGTGTCTGTCCATACCTTTGAGTCCCGTCTCCAGGCCCCTTCGCTCCTGTTTGGCCCTGCCGAGGTCTCTTTTCAGACTGTCCCCAATGCAGTCCTTCTCCCTCCTCGCTCTCTCCAACTCAGTCTGCAGCTGGCACACCTCCTCCCCATGCACATCCCTCTCCTGTCTCAGTTGGTCCCGCAACTCCCCCGCCTGGCGACCACTCTCCTCCCGCTCCTACAAATGCAACAAAATTGAAAATGTACTTTTTCAGTGAGTTGAAAGAATTTAGAATCAGAAATGTTCTCATAGAGTTTTGAAATAGAACTTTGAGCAAATGCTAGGATCAGTCAAAAGGAGCAATATGTCAATCTTGAGAAAAATTGGCGGCTTTATTGAAGCTGCAGATGACCTTGAAACATGCGTTGGTCTGCAAAACTAACTTTTGAGAGGACCGAAATAAGTCGATACGCTTTTAAAATTAACTTGGTATATTCGAGCTTTTTTGCAACTAATTAATAGATCAAAAAGTGAGTTTGTTGAGAAGAGGTTAGAGGACCCACTTTGAAAATCGTATGTTTGGTATACGCTGTCGGGGCCAAGCCACACATCACTTGCATAAACTGCTTCAAGCTACAACCCAGGTTGTAGCTTGAATTTTGATATTAACACAGGGGCGAATTTAGGGCATTTAGGGGGTGGGGGGACACTTTCTTTTTTTGTCGGGTATTCGACCCCCTCACCGCCCAAATGATCCTTTTTTGCACAATTTATGACATCCATTTTGGCCGACTAGCCCTAAAACTTTTATAAACGCTCAAGTTCCCAAATTTTAGGGGAGCACACGCCAAAACAACGCAATTTTTTGGTCTTAACTTTTTGAAGAGTGCTCAAAAACGGCATTTTGAGATTTAAAAAAAACGCTTGCAGATCAAAGAGTTTTATCGAAAAAGGGTCTTTAATGTGTTCTTGGAGCGCTCGTGAAATCAGTTTGGCCGACTTAGAAAAAAACACTTTCTAGATCCACCCTCCCTCTTGAGAAAATATTAGATCCGCCCTGTATAAAGATGAGTTTCTCTAGACTGGGTTTCAAGGAAGCGCCATTGTGAAATGATAAAATTTCTTTCTCCTAGCCAAGAATTTGGTGGGTTGAATAGCAATTTTTTTTAGCCCAATCTTGGATTTGATGAAAAAATTTATCCCACAAAAAAACAGATAAAAACATGGATTGATGTGCTTAATATGTACACAGCACTAATACTCAATTTGTCGAATTTTCGAAGACGACCTACCCAGGGGCGAATCTAGGATTTTCTCGAGAGGGGGGCGGGTTTTCAAAAAATTTTCAAAAATTTTGACGACCTTTTTTATTTTTTTAGATCGATCAGATTGACTTTCCGAGCTCTCCCCAAGCAGTAAAAACACCCTGTTTTGGCCAAATTGTTTGCGCCGCAGGCAATTTTTTGAAAAAACAGGTCAAAAAAGCCGTTTTTGGGCACTTTTTGGAAAATTTTGACAAAAAAAAAACGCGTTTTTTTGGCGCGTGCTCCCCCTCAGAATTAGTATATATTGGCGCCAAAGGTGCCTTTAGAAAAATTTTAGGGTCGGTCGGCCAAAAATGGATTTCTTAAAAAGTACTAAAGGTTGGCAGGGGTTCAAATCCCTAAGGGGAGCGTACCCCCCCCCCCCGCCCCCCTCTAAATCCGCCCCTGGACCTACCTTAGAATCATGAAATGGTTACGAGTTGAACTGTGATGTGAGCGCTTGCCTGTCTGAGTTGTTGCCTGAGTTGGTCAATGGTCTTGTCTCTATCTTCGATCGACTTCTGCACACTGTACTTGACAGTGAACTTGTCAGCTGACCGACTGGTGTCCTGTTTGAACTTGTCCACTAGTTTCTCCTGCTGTCTCTCAAGAGCTCTCTTCTCTTGATCCAGAAGTGCCACTCTCTTTTCCAACTCACCCACCTGAGGAAAAAACACTGATGCTTATGAGGGATCTGAAAAGCGTGAGGCTCGCAACAATTGATTTGCAAATTGTTTTGCGAATGGAGTTGGGGTGACTCGAGTCCAGCCATCTTCAATCGTGGAGACCGCTCATGATACGAGATTTTTTTTGGTTCAGTGCAAAGGTAATGAATTTTGACAACTCAAACTTCGCCTGTTCATGTAGATCTAGATTCAAATATTTAACGAAATGCAGCTATGTCTTGAACGATATACAAACCACCTCTCTTCTTCTCTACCAAAAGAAACTGGGGAATTCCGACGCAAACAAAACCATTTTTCATCATGTTTTTCATACCATTCAAAGTCAGATCATCATCTAACCTCGCTAGAATGGAGAGAATTGAGTTGATCTATCTGAAGTGAGCATTCCCTCTGTCGTTCTTCATTTTCACTCTTGACTCGCTCCAATTCACGGTTCAACCGCAGCACTTCGTACGACTTCTGATCACGCACTGCGCACAACTGTAACAAATACAAACACCAGTTTTGGATCTTTCCTGACATGTTTTTAAGATTATCGAAATGATTTATCCGTTACAGAAACAGAACCATACGAGGTTTAATTGGCTCAAAACTGAATTGAGGCAAGGCATTGTTCCGACTTTCGTAAGGAAAGTAACGGAGTAATTGTGCTCGTGGTGGTTTTTCTCTTCAGACAAATTTCGACTTTTTAACTAGCCATTTTTCACGGAATTTTTTTAATATTATTCAAAAATTATTGTTGTCCTGTGCTTAAACTTAATTATTTAAAACTATATTTCACCTGATCGTTTTTCGTTAAGTTAACGGGATTTTAAAGATTGTCATTTTGGCCAATTTGGGACAATTAACGTGCGATATATTTCGCACTATTAACGCGTAAGCTGAGATTTAATCCGTCTTAGAAATAGATCCAAATTAGTTGAAGGAAGCTTATTTGCCTTAATTGATTTGTTAGTAGGAGCGAATTCTATCGCTTTGTACTTTATATGGTGGATGATTTTCTGAGAAAACTCAAATTTAAAAAAAAATCATTGTTTTTCATTGCATTAAATTTGTACTGCTTGATAGACCTTAAAAAGCAGTCGGAAGATTCAGGGTCTGGTTCGTTTTGTTTGGTTCATTATTCAAATACAAGACGAAAAACATATCCCCTTGTACTTTTAATAGCGTGTGGTGTGATAAAATGAAGATAAACTGAAGAAAAAAATTGTATTCCGTTTTTTCAATTAATTTATCATTTTTCGACTAATTTTTTAAATTGACCGTATAGGGCAGTTGAAATATTCAGGTTTTCGCCCTGATCTACACGCGGTTTTGTTTGTGTCTAGTAGGGTGTTTTATGCTTAAATAGCTTCCTTCAAAACAGTTTGAAATAATTTCTGAGCTGCATTTACTCTTCGCTGTATTAAACAACGCAAGAAATTGCGCGGAAGTTAGCCTAATTAGTAACTGTGAAACCACCATTATTAAAAATTTAGTATACAAAATATATATTTTTTTCTTAAGACTAATTTTGGCTTTAAGCTAACATTTTTTGAATTTTTTTACTCATAAAAAAGTTTTGATACCGTGTGTTACAACTTTAACTAACATTTTTTGAAAAATCTTCTACTTGTTTTGAAAAATCTTCTAAAATTGTTACCTTGAGCTACGTTGAGCTACATAAGCACCTTGAGCTATACATATATAAATATAAACATATATTTACCTAACTTGTAGCTCAAGGTCCAAAGTATCATTTTGTAAAGTAAAACACCTTTCAAAAATCGCCAGCTAACTTGTTACTCAAAGTACCAATTTTCTTAAAAAATCAAAAGATCTTTCAAAAATTTTTAGTTAGAAGTCAAAACTTGTCTGAAGAAAAAACCAACCAAATGAGAAAAATCCGCGTTTTCTCTAAAAACTAGGACAATTTATTTAAAGCTGCAAATGCGTGTTAGTTAGAGGGGTGGTTTCTCTTTCAACCTAACTTTTATGTTCAACCACTTTTTATACCATACTTTTTTTACCCCTGGATACTTTACTTCACGAAATTTCTATCTGTCCAATTTTTTTACTCCTCAAAAAACCTCCATTTCTTTATCAATCGACTAGTGACTACCCTAGTCGCACTAGCGTCTTGCGAGGTTGCCAACAGAGAATAAGACTCTATTCCAAAAATTAAAGCCGGTGACTTTCACCTGATAAAAGTTTTGGGACAAATGTGGGTAAAAACAAGTTGGGATAAAAATGAGGTTGGTGTAAAATTGTATAAAGTTAGTGGAGTAGAGTTTGGTGGCATGAAAACCAGCCGATGTATAAACCAGCTACCATATAAACCGGTCGAAAATGCGTAATTGTTATATAATAGTTATGTAACAATTATAAAACAGTTACGAAAGTTATGCAAAATTGATTCATACGACGCAGCTTTTTGGCTGGCTTATGTGCTTTGGTTTCATATGACATAACTGTTCGGCTGGTTTATATAATCTGCGCATTTTTGGTTTGTCTATACTTCGGCCGGTTTATTCACACTCGTAAAGTTTGTAGGTGCTAAGATTTATTTGCTAATGAAAGTAGCGGGGTAAAAAGAAGTAGAGCATACAAAAACCTTTCTATAGTTACCCCCTAAATTGTTACCCCCTAAATACTCTACCCCACTTTACTCCAAGTTGTTTTTACCGCCATTTTCCCCAAAGATTTGAGCGGTTTAAGGTCAATGCTCTAAGTTTCGTATAGAGTCCTACGTTCTCCTACAACTTGACGCGACTGCGGCGGTCACTTTTTGAAAATTAGGAAGTACTTTGAGGGGTAAAAAAGTAGGCGGATAAAAACGGTAGTGGGGTGAAGTATGTAGTAATAACAATTATAAAATAATAAGTAGTAAATCAATTATAAAAAATGAAAGAAGCGGGATTATACAAATTTGGGTACAAAAGGAGGATACCAGATTTGGAAGATTTCAACTGAGAGTTGGAGGGGTAAAAAAGGGGGGGGGGGTGGGTAAAAAGAGACGGAATCCTCTCATGAACATACAAGTATCATGATATCAAAATCACTTCAAATTCATCAAGACTGCTTGTATCAGTTCAAAGCATTTAATGATACAACTGGCAGACGAATTTAAACTGAACTGCGAGTGGCTAAATCAAAATCAGATTCCAGTAGTCTACTTTAAACCAAGACGTGGTCAAACTCCTCGATTTCTGGAGCATACATCATTGGAAAAATTCACAAAGCAAGTGTTAAGTATAAGTTTGATTTCTTTCAAGGCATGAATAAAGTTGGAATGTATTCGGCAAAACTTATGTAAATTAAATTAATTCTTGTCATACAGTGCTGTTTTAAATTATCCGGAAAAATTATCCAGATTTGAAGTTTCAAACATATTTTTGTTCCGACTTTC
>NC_087064.1:46564335-46615177 GCF_963678635.1 Symsagittifera roscoffensis | reverse complement strand
GAACTTACCTTGATTGTTTTTAAAGTTCCAAAAAATCATCTTTTTTAGCCATTTAGTATCATAAAGCATTAAGTTTTAATTTTTTACTAGGCAATGACCACTTGCTTAGTGCAGGTGCAGTTTGAATAGTAAAAGTAGTTAAATTAAACTTTAATCCAAAACATCAAAGCAGAATTGATTGCTTTGATATCTGGTGAGTCATTAAAATATATTCTTGATATATCATTAATGAATATCTAAGCAAAGCACATTTCATACCCGTTACTCTATATAATCTAAAACCAGCTCTTGATTTTCCAGCCCTGGGAACACTTACAACTTAAATATTTGAAATCATTTGCTTGCCTGAATGAAAGACGTATGCCAAATGTCGAAAAGTCAGATTGTCGAAACCATCTAATATGGGAGATTGCTGAAAATTTACATTGACTTAATGGTTCTAATTCTGCCGCTCAACCACTTGGCTGTTTGAGAAAAATAAGTATCGAGTCCTTTGCTCGCTACAGCAGGGACGTTTTTGGTGATAAATTGTAGAAACTGTCTGAAAAAATCCAAGCATGTCCTTTGACATCAAAAACTCGTAAATTTACAACAAAGTCGCTTTGCACATCTAATGTTTCTGATTTTTCTCTCAGAAAGTAAGGAAAATATATAACCGGACTGCTTTTTCAGAGCATTTTCACCACTCAAAACTCACTCTAAGTAAAAACTCTGTCGATTCAATAAATGAATGCAAGATTAATTAACCTTAGCTTGTCATACTCGGAGCAGTAAATTTTTTTTTCAAAATTTTGCTATGGATAAACCCAAGTAAAAATTTATAAATCAGTCCTATAAAAAAGCAATTGTAACGGTGTCATACTACTCATAGCAGGGGTTTTTTCCTTTGCTATACACTTATAAATAAAAACCAAGTTGTAGTTTCAAAGTATTTACCGGACAACGTTTTAATTTTCTCAAATAATTCTGACCTTGAGTTAATAGTTAACGCCACAATGTTGGGGATATCGGTAAACTTGCGCGATTTAATCGATCAATAACGATACCATAACGAAATAAGCAGTTATAGGTTAATTAACTTTGTTCAGATTCGTTGAGCGAAAAAGATACTTTGGCATTAACTATAAACTGTCAAAAAACAATGCAGAGCGATCACGATTTTTCAGATGTGTCTATTTTTTTGCAAAAAGTTCAATCACATAGCTTCAAAACATTTTTAATTCAACGGCGCTCTGGCATGCATATTTTCAGACCAAAACATAGTACTCCGAGCAAAAATTTAACAGGAACTTCCCAGAATTATTTTCAATCAAACTCAATGAGAAATTCAAAATTTTAGTTTTTAACAAAGCTATTGGAAAACGTTTGAAGTTTTTGAAAAAAATTGGACCTTACGATAGTGAAAAAACGTTGAAATTGCAACGGTATTTGATAGTTATTTTTTGAACTGTCAACAGAGCAATTCAAAACTATTGCGCCTTTCTGAAACAGCAGAAGAATTATTTAATTACAACTTTCAAAAACAATTTTCATACAAGATCTTTTTGCCATGCGTTTTTTTTTAAGTTTAAAAAAGGCAAACGCGCAGTATTAAAAAGCCATTTCTAATTAATTTCAGCTTGAAGGTCAGGTTCATTTTGAAAAATTGAAGACGTTGTCAAATAAAATTTTTATGAAAAATATATTTCAGCAATTAGAGACCTTGTACCATTAACAAGTTAAAACCTAGGATGACCAAACCTGAAAACAAACAACACTTTGGTTGTCATAAAAAAAAGTGATGAAACCAAATTTTGCATAAAATTTGATCAGTTTTGATACAGTGCAAGTTATTCAATTAGCTAAAGAGAAAAGCTAAATTGAGTAGGTCAAGTGCTGTTTTGAGTCCCTATTTTTTCGTTATTTTGGTTTAAAAAAAACATTTTCGGTTAACTTATTGCCAACTTGCTGAAGAAAACGAGTTTAAGGATATTTGCTAATGTGACTCAATATCAACAAAGAGAGAAGAAAAAAACCTGCTCTTAAAAAATGTAAATTAGACATTTCACTCCTTATACAACATATAAAGAAATCACTCTTTTAGTCAGGGAGCAACTAAAACTTTATTGCTATTATTCAAAGAGTAAAAAAAAATTGAAGACATTTTTTTTATTGTTTCCCATTTTTTTTAAATTAATGTGATACAAGCATTTTTTGCTGCATTGAAAGATGTTACATTTGTTTTAAATTGGTGTTAATTGTCTTTTTGTTCCGTTTTTCGGAAAAATAATGGAAAAAATTTGCTCGGGCTATTTTCGTTTCTCAGGAACAATTTCGCTTTTTTAACTAGCCATTTCTTAGTGGTGTTGTTTATATCATCCAAACGACAGTGACTTTGTGAGCGCAAATAATAAAAAAATTATTGTACCGATGATTTGATTTTGAAAAACTATGGGGATGTGGAAATTGCAAATTTAGCTAGTTTTGGATAATAATTGCTCGAGATATTTGGTGCTCTAACGCTTAAGTGGTTGTTAAAATTTAAATCGTTTCAATTTGAATTGAAGCGAAACATTTGGTATTATCGAACGCGAAAAATATAACGTTGTACTTTAGAAAACGTGTGCAATGTGTAATGTTTGGGATTCTTCAAAAAAAACATCAAAAACATTACTTCTTTTTTTGAAGTTTTTTGTTCGTTGTGCACTCTATAACGATTGGTTGTGCACTCTCTACAGCCACTAGGTATTTACGATTAATTTTTTGCAAGTAGCGACAACCTTAAAAAACGAGCCTTGTATCTCACTAACTTCTTTTGAAAAACCGATTTCAAACGCAGTAGAGCTAACTGTAGCATTTGTTGGCGAAATGTCATTACTGTGAGAAAAAAACATGGATAATTGAAAGAACAAAGAATAAATGAAAAAATTGAAAAAAAAACTTAAGCATGAAAAGTAGCATACCCCTTTCAAACTTTGTTGGATACAGCCAAAATCCGCCAAAAATGACACATTTAGGGGTAAACTTTTCGGGCTCAAACTTGCTTTTTTACTAAATATGGTAAAAATCTAATCTTACATTTCGCACTGTTAACGCGTACGCGGAGATTTACTAAGAAACTGAGTTCCAGTTTTAATTCAAACAGGCAATTTGGTCTATTTAATACTTCGCTATATTCGAAATATATAACTCAGCACTTATCATAGCGTTACAAGTTTCTACAAATTTTTTATTTCAATTTGTTTGAACAACGTGTTATTTTTCTAAAAAAAAAGCGAACACTTCTTCCTACTTCGTAGAGGTTAAGGGCAGTAAAACATTTCTGCTCAGGTTGGTTTTTTGATCTCCAGCTAAGTTTTGATTTTCTAACTAGCCCTTTTTGACGAATTTTTGAAATGTCATTCGAAAATTATTGTTGTCTTGAGCTCAATATATTTAACCTGTGATTATTTTTTCTTAGGTTATCAGAACTCGAATTTGGCCAATTTGGGACAACTACGCACGATATGTTTGGTGCTATTAACAAGTACGCTGAGTTTTTATCCGTGTTAGAATTCGTTCCAAAATGATTTGAGACATGCTAATTGAACTATATAACACTTTGCTATATGCGAAATATGTTACTTTTCAGTCTGCATTAGCATGCGGTGGGTTGATTTTCAAAAAATCCGCATCAACGTCTACCGCGAGGTGTAAGATGTTTTAACCGTCTCAAAATTACAACTAACAAACTATTTTAGTGGTTAAATGGCTCCTAATGAAAAACCGACTTTTTCTTATCAGATTCTCTTCGTGAAATAATTTCAAGTTTTTCAAAAGTTCGTTGCTTAATTAGTTTGCTAATAAAACTTGAATTTGTTGCAATCTGGTTAGCTCTATGAATAATTTTGAACAATTACAACTACGGCCTAGATAGAATTTATTGCCAACCGTGTCGCTTCCCAAAATAACTTGAATTATTTAAGTTTTCCAGCTTGAACAATTTGCTCAAGAAAATCTGGAAAATGTTTATTTATTGTAAAACGGTTCGGTCCAAGAAACAACTTGAGAATATCCAAATATTTCAAAGTGTTATAGGTGGAATAGTTTGCTTAAGAAAATTTTCTCCAGACAATTTTCGACTTTTTAGCAATCCATTTTTGACGAATAATTAAAATCTCATTCGAAAAGTATTGCTGTCTTATCTCAATACGATTTACCTGTGATTTTTTTTCTGAGATTATTGGGGTTCGAGTTTGGCAAAATTGCGACAACTAACACGCGAAATGTTTCGTGCTATAAACGCGTAAGCGCAGATTTATTCCGTGTTAGAAACCGTTCCAAAATGAATTGACGCCTCATAATTGGACGATTTGATATTTTGCTATATGCGAAATATAATACTTTTTCTTTTAAATAGCGCGTGGGTGAATGATTTTCAAAAAAAAAATCATCAATTGATTTAAAGGGAACACTATTCTAAGACCTTAAAAGGCTGTCGGAACATGTAAAGACTTCACCCTGATACAAGTAGTCTTGTTCATTCGATATTCATTTTTGAATTGATTGCAGTTATTTTTTTTCCTTTCGCCAGACCGAGTCTTTTAAAAGAACTACATTAAAATCCTGTTGTAATCATTTTGGGGAGGAAACCTTTATCCGCATCAACTTTTACCGCGAGGGTGGGGTGTTTTAAACGGCTCAAAGCAACAGACAGTTTTAAACGGCTCAACCAACAGACAGTTTTTGAATCTGACAGTCCTATTGAAACAATGTTACCATTCATTTCGCCTATTAAATTTCATGATGATATGAGGCATTGGTTGTAACTTGTAGAAAAAACGCCCTTTTCATAGTCCATTGAGGCCTGGTAATTTGAATAAGCAGGCACATCTGCAACAAACAGCGACAAAAAATAAAGACCGAAATTTAGCAGTGGTTAGCTTCAGCCGCTAATTTACATTTTTTAGAATTCTCAATGCGCGTACTAAGAATCAGTTTCAAATTAAGGCAATGCAAAACGTCCATTATTCTAATTGATCCGTTACAGCTAAATAGTCATTTTTGCATACCTAAGAACTACAGTTTTGCAGAGTATCAATGGTGGTGAAATGATTTCTAAATTGACTCGTACATGATCTGCTGTTAATTGTCTAGTTGATCGAGATAAATTTCGCTTACATTATTCTACGTTCAAAAAAGTAAATTTTTCAAAATTTTCCGCTATCTCAACTTTAAGAGTGGTATTGAAGACAAAGTGACAGAGTGAAATGACAATAGTTTTTTCACATTCAAGAAATGACAAGAAACTTAAATTATTTTTTTTTCATCAAAAACCATTAAAATAATCAAAGTAAATTAATGAAATGTGCCAGCATCTACAACTAAAATGGCACTTGAATGTGCTCGGTTATACAAAGTTATCAAAAAAATTCAAAAAAATTAGAAGTAATGATTCTAATGATAGTGATACAAAGATTAGAAGTAATGATACAAAATGATTCTTCCCATGTTGAAGAAAAAGATAATTTGCTTAAGGTGCCTATTAATTGATACTAATATATTTATTTAAAAAATTATCTGTTTTTCGGACTCAAAAGGCACAATAGTTATGAAAGATCATGTGGACAATGTTTAGGAGACGCTTTGGCAAAAATTTTCTAGAACCTTCAAACATTCCTAACTCTGAGAGACTGTAATTTTCTAGAAACTTTTTAGAAACCGATAAATTTTTAAGCAAAATGAACTCGGTTCAACTTCAAGGCTAGACAATATATTACCAATTTTTGTTCAAAATTTCGCGATTACAGATTCGTTTCAATCTGAAACAAACCAATAAGAAACAGCAACATCCTTGCTTAAGAAATTTTACACCAGTTTACTACATAAATAGTTTGAAATTTTTCTACGCTAAATAGCTGGAATATCTTGCTAAAACAACAAAAAAATTCGCAAACTAATTCGTTTAATGAAAAAATCTGGATTTTTTAAAATGTTTCTTAGTCAAAATAGTTTGCCTAGAAAAAAACTTCTCCCAAATTGGTTTGCCCTAAGAAATAATTTGAAGCATTTCAAAGGTTTGGCTACTTAGAATTTTGATTCGGAAAATTTTTTTTTGTTTTGCTCAATGATGTTGGAAACTTTTTTTTGCAAACTGGTTCGATCTATGAACTAAAATAAAAATTTCAAAGTTTTTCTCTGCAACTCAATCCACGTGATAAGAACTTCAAAATGTTTTAAAGTTTCATCGCTTCAATAGCTGGCGTGACAAACTTAAACTTTTTTGGAAAGCGATCTAAGCTTTGAAAAGAATTTTCAAATATTTTAAACCTAAATCACTTCCAAAGTTTGATCTATGAAATAGCAAGAATTACTTTGAAAGCTTTATTGCTTTAAAAGTTTTCTGGAAAAACTTAATTTTTTCGCAAAGCGATTGGCTTCATGAATAATTTGAAACATTACACAGTGCCATAATTTCGATAGCTTGCTCAGAAAACTTTTGCAAATTTTTTGCGAACTGAATCTCTCATTGATATTTCTTTAATTTTGCAGAGCATCATCAAATTTTTTTGCAAACTGCTTCGCTCTGTAAAGTAAATTTGAAAAATTGCTAAAACAGTGTGCTTTGAAAAACTCGCTAACCGAATCTCTCCACAAACAAATTGGAACACTGCAAGGTTTTGTTTACTGAAAATCCAGCTCAAAAAAATTAAAAGTTCATTGAACCGATTTGCTCTTTGAAATAAGTTGAAGCATTTCAAAGTTTCTATACTTGAATTAATTGTTAGGAAAAACAATTTCTCGCGTATCTATTTGTTTCATGAAATTACTTGAAAATGAAAATTTTCATCTTTGAATGGTTTCCTTGAAACATTTCATTGTTTTGCAAACTAATTCAATCAATGAAACAACTTGAAATAATTTACAGTCTAATCGCTTTAATTGGTTGAATAACTTCTAGTTTTATAGAACCGATTCGTCTTTATACAACCGATTTGCAAAAGCTTGCTCCCAAAAAAAAATCATTTTTTCGCTGAATGAATTTTTCGCACCATAAATTAACATTAAACATTTAAAAGTATCATCACTTAATTATCTTGCTGAGAAAACTGATTTGCTTCTTGAAATAACTTGAAAAAAATTTAAAGTCTCATCGCTTGAAGTGTTGGCTTAGAAAAACTTACGCTTCTCACAAACCGATTCACCATATAGAACAACTTAAAGTTAATCAAAATGTCATTGCTTAAAAAGCTTGCTCAGAGCAAATATCTTGCTGAATGAAAAAAGCTTGCTAGTTTGATCAAAATATACTGACACTTTGATTTTGTACTGTTTTTTTTTTTCATCTGAGATCAATTTTTATAGAGTTTGTGGGGTTTGAACATTTAATTTGCACCTTTCTGCGTTTTGTTAGCCTAATTCAGAGCTTAGATGAAAAATCCCGCAATTCGCAGTAAAATTAATTCAATTTTGTTATCAAAATTTTCATCATTTAGTGGTATAACCGAAAATAAACCTCAAAACTTACACGATACCTTGTTTTACAACAGGGAACATTCGACAATTCACTGTCGTTCGCTGTCTCGCGTGAATGAAATTGTTGGAAAAAAATCAATACTAAGCTATACAAGGTTGATCCATTGCGTCAAAAAATTGCGCAAGAATTTTAAGCAAGCGGCCAGGAAGAATTTTATTTGATCGGATTTTTTAAAATAAAAAGACGAAATAATAATGCTCGGTAATTGTTTCTCCAAACACAATTCAAATTCATAACCAGCAGCTTAAATTTTTTGTACAGTCTAAAAGTTATTATTGCCAAAAACTCACAAAAATTAATTGTGATCAGGGCGAATCTTGTACTAGGATTTTCTCGAGGGGGATGTTCAAAAAAAATTTCAAAAACTGAGTCGATCTTTTTTTAGGTCGACTTAATAGATATTTTAAGCTCTCCCAAATCACTATAAAGACCCAATTTTGTCAACATTTTCCGCGCCGCAGGCAAGTTTTTCGAAAAATAGGTCAAAGAGGTGTTTTAGGCACTTTTTGGAAAATTTTGACTAAAAGTTGCGCTTTTTCGGCGAGACCTTGCCTCTCAAAATTAGTTTATATTTTGGCGCCAAAAGCTCCTATAGAAAAAATTTAAGGGCCAGTTAGCCAAAAATAGATATCGCAAAATAGTACAAAGGGGGGATCCTTTGGGTCGGCAGGGGGTCCAATTCCTGAAGAGGGGGGGGGGGGGGGCAAAAGAAATAAAATATCGAATTTGTTTTTTTGACAGCCAAAATTTTATATCAAAAACTACTCCGGATACTTTGAAGGGCAGTCAGGACACCAGAGATCCGCCGTGATAGGAGCAGTTTCGCTCTTATTTTATCATTATTACATGTAGCTCTACCCGGGTTCTACTGACTTTGAATATGCTTGACTTACATTCGAAGTTATCTATCAGTCGATAATGAATTCGGTTCACAATGCTGTAGCTATTTTGTTCAATCAATAATGCATCGTGTTATGAAACTAAATTGCAACAGATGTGTACTATTTTTTTGATTTTGCGTAGTTTTTCATTTACAATGCATCGCCCATAATATCTAATCTAACACAATTGAACATTTTAATAACGTGAATTTGTGATACAAAATTTTTAAAACTGATAAAAATCTAGTTCAGTTAGTTAATTGAAATCTTCTCCCAAAAACTGAGATAAGAATGAGGAGAATATTTTACGTATTTGAACTGGAGATGTCTAATTTTGTCTTCAAATGAGCTGCAGATGTTTTTTATTCAGCAAGATGAAATTTTTTTTGTTTATTCAGCTCAAATCACGACAGGCAGAACTATTGCGTAGTACTATAATCGACCATGTACGACTTTTATTATGTAAACTAAAACTCCATGGTAAAAGACGCGCCCAAATGTTTTTCAGAAGCGGAAGCAAGAAGAATAATGAAAGAATCGACGAAAAACGGTTGTAAATTGAAATCACAAAATATTTCTTGTATAATGCGGCCGAGGGTTTTTTAAGACGTACGTGAAGTATCCTCGATAGTTTTTTGGTTTGTTTTCATAAAACTTTGAGGCCAGTGGTTGAAAAAAGTAGTATGAAGCTGCTCCAAATAAATGTGAAGGCTGCAAAAGATGCAAATTCATGAACGTGATGTTTTTTGGATTCTTCGTCGACTAAAACTAAAAGAAAGAACGGAATCTTTCTGTTTATCCACGATACTTTTCCATGAGATAAAAGTTTTTCACACTTCAAATAACAAAAAATAGAGGTCACATACTCCCAATTTAACCGGGGCAACGCATCGGAAAATTGAAATATTGCATTCAAAATAATTCAAAAAAGGCTTATTTTTGGTTTTTAAATAAAATGTGACAACTTCAAGATAATACAAAAACTCGCAAAAGTCGTACGAAGAAATCTCATTAAAATTAAGCTGCAATCTGCTAACTCTAATTAATGCTCTCTACAGGGACCGATTTAGGGGGGGGGGACGTTTTCCCTATCAATTCGATCAATGCCGACCCTTATGGTCCACCCTTTGGTACTTTTTAAGAAATCCGGTTTGGCTGACCGACCTTAAAAATTTGGCTGACCGACCAATATATACTAATTGTATAAGGAGAGCTCTCGCCAAAAAAAATGCGGTTTTTCAGTCAAAACTTTCCAAAAATTGCCCAAAAACAATTTTTTTGACCTGTTTGTTCCGAAAAAAGCTTTTGTCAAATTACGGTCTGCTAGGAACGCTCGGAAATTCAATTTGGTCGACATTTTTTGGTCAATTTTTTGGAAAATCTACCCCCCGAAGAAAATCCTAGACCCCTGGCTCTAGCTTTCCATAAGTTTTTCTGTTTTTTCGTTCTTTTGTCTCATTTTTAAATGAAATCTATCTAGAAAAAACTTTAACGAGGGTATTAAAAGTGTAAATGAAAATCTCCTACCGTAAATATATCGAACTATTTATGTTGAGATAAGAAAACGCGGAGTCCTAATAAAGTGAGTGCTCTGACATCTCTCGATCTGCAAATAATGGCTGCTAATCATAAGGATAAACTATTCTATAGGAACTACTTAGTTGGCAACTTTAAAATATCCGAGACAATTTTATGGAACAATAATCTGGATCAAACTGGAATAAAAGACAATTTGGGCTGATTTAAAAATTTATGGACGGTTTTCAATCTGCTGCTGTGGTTCAGATTATCTATTCTATATGTTTTTTACTTCAAAATGTGACCAATGACATGGCGCTTTATTTTTTGCGGACAATAAGGGCCTTTTTTAAGACTAAAATTGAAAACTGTACGTGCGTATGACAATGAGTGAAAAGAAAGCCCTGTTTCTACCAGCACAAAATGGAGAAAATTAAAAAAGGCATAGATATAGTCCACTAAGAGCAAAATTGTCTGCATATTTTTTCTAAGTCACGTTTCAAATCGGTTTTACACCCTAGAAGAAAATATGCAAACTAGCCGTTTATTCAATTTATACCATTATGTCCTTTCAATTAAACCCAGAAAACGTAACAAACTTGCTTGATCCTAAAACAAACTATTTCCGGACTGGGTAAGGTTCAGTTTGAATCGGTTTATTTTTCAATGTTTTGGTAGAAAAATTAAATGACGATTCATAGAAATCTGTTGTGAAACTTTTATAGCTCAGGTCGAGGTTTGCGATATATTTTGTGAACAGTTGGACTAAAAGAATAGTATATTTCGAATGTCTTGACCCAAGTTATCAATGTTTCGGATATATTTGACTGAAGAAAAACTTTCGACCGAGAAATAAATTGTATTTGACAAAGTGTGTTTGAGTTTGACCAAAAATTAATTTCAACGCCAGCGAATTTACGGGGGAGGGCAGACGCCTCCTTCCCTCAAGGATTCGACACCCTGCCGACCCAAAGGGTCCCCCTTTATACTAATTTGAGATATCCGTTTTTGGCTGACGGAACCTAAAGTTTTTGTAAAGGTGCCTTCGGCGCCGATATATACTAATTTTGAGGGGGAATCGGGCGTTGAAAAATTGCGGTTTTTTGGTCAACATTTTCAAAAAGTGCCTGAAAACACATTTTTGGCCTGTTTTTTCAAAATTTTGACTGCGGTTCCAAAAAATTGGCTTAAATAGTCTTTTTAGTGTTTATAGATAGCTCGGAAAACCAATTAAGTCAGCCTAAAAAAATATATATAATTTTGAATGCTTACTAGTAAAATGAAGACGGACAAACATTTTAATTGAAAATTTTGAAAAATTAGCAGTAAAAATAACATTTAAAAAGATAGCTAAAACAACGGCATGCTACAAAAACGTCAGAAGGCTTGTTACAGGTGATTCGCTTTTTAATTTTCAATTTTTTTCTGAAAATTTTTTAAATTTTAAATGCAACTAAAAGCTAAGTATTAACTCTAGGTTAATTGAGAAGCTTGAAGTTTTTTTTCATGAAGCTCAACCACTGGGAAAATCAAAGCCTGAAATCAAAACATCTTCAATCATATTTTTTGTGCCATTTTTAATTAGAAAATGTAGTTTTTCTTCTTGAAAGCACATAAATTTTGTGAATGAATTTACAAAGAAATCAAAATTACTCAGGGAGAAAAAATTCGGTTGTCGACCTTCGGGACTTTTTCGAAAAAAAAACCACAATCTAAACAAATGCCTTGTTTTGTTCATTGATAATTTATTAGTAGCATGAAGTTTTCTCTTATCAAAAGACAAAGAAAGTTTTAAATGTTAGGTCTTGATACGAGCAAATTCGATTATTCAAAAATGTGCCAAAAATATTTTTTAGTTTTGAATCCATATTGAACTACGAGCAATCAAATCCATTCTTTGCCAAAATGATTTTCCAGTGGAACCTATTTCATCGGAAAAACTCATTAAGCCTGTATTATCAAAGTTTTCTTTTTTTGCAATTAAAATCAAAATCCGAGTTTGCTTGACAGAAAAAAATTTATATCTAAAAATTTTTGTACAAACTAGGTAATTTTGCCACTGAAAACTGCTTTATGACAGGGCATTGAAAATCTTACTTTTAAAGAGAAGACATTATCAAAAAACCAATTAACCGCTTGCTGCGCAGATAAAAAATTTTCCGTTGTTTCGTTTTATATATCTTTTTTATCAGTTCAAAAATCTTTTTCAAAACAGTTCATGAGTGAATAATGCGCGATTGAGTGAAAAATTTTTGCTATTAAATTTATAAAAGAGTAGTACAACTAAAAGTGAAAGTGAAATATTTATTTAAACGATGAAAATCAGATGATTTTTTTCTCAAAATTAAGACAATAAATTTAACTTTTTCGAAAAATTTGACATCTGATTGAAAAAGCTCTAACATGATATCAATATTGACCCCGTGCAAGCTTTCTACGAAGAGAAATCGCATAAATTGAACCCTTTGCCATAGTTCTCTATCTTTCTTAAGAGGTAAAAACTCGATCTGAATGTTAACAATAATTCAATGTTGAACAATTTGTTTCAAAAAATAAACCCAAGGTAGAAAGTTTGATCAATGAGCTTTTTATCCGCAAAATTTAATTTGACTTGAAAACTGATAGCTGCTCATGTCTTTGCAATCTCATTGCTGAAGATTGTAATTTGTTATTCCTTTAGCAATTGATGTGGAATTGGTTTAGACAACCAAATTACTTTGAGTGTAAGTTTACCTAGTTATTTGATTTTTTCAGCAATTTTTATATTAAATTAGCAAAAACTGCATAATTGTCAAAATCTCCGGAAAACCAAAAAACGTACTTTATTTTTTATCGGAAAATAGAGTCACCGTAAACAGTCAATGTTAATTCAGTCCCAACGAGAGTCTTTGAGACAATAACTCCAATTTTTTGAAAAGTTTCAATTTGTAAAATTTGATTAAATTCATAATATGAAACCAGGACTGTTTTAAAAATTGAGTTTTTCTCATAAAACTAACCAAATTAGAAGAACTTGGGACGAGAAGTAAATTTTTATGTTGTGAAAATTAAAACCCGATTTGTTCATACTGTCATTCACGTTTTTCGCCCCATTTGCACGTTCTTATTTGAAGGCTTAACCTTCCCTCTGTTCATCAAATAATTGTTGTGAAGGAATTTCCAAAGAATTTGAAATCAATCTGTGAAAAATTGACCGTTATCGAATTTGAGATTTTCTTCTGTAAAATCACCACGACCTAAGCGAGTGCCTTTTTATTTTTTTAACAACCGTTTTTTAACGACCTAAGCGAGTGCTTTTTATTTTTGTTATAAATTGATAACAAAAAAATGTCTCATCTCAAAATGCAAACAAAATTATCAACGTATACCTTTGATACGAGCACTCTCGATTGTTCAAATTGTGCAAAAAGTATATATATGTTTTCGAATAATAAGCTGAGCTACAAGCAGCGAAATCAAAATTTGGAACATACGTAAAATGAATTTCTTGCAAAAAAAATTTTTATGGAACATAAATATTGAAAGAACTCATTTTTTACAATTAAAACAGAATTGACATTCGCTTAATATGGTAAATTTTTTTCCGAAAAATTTTTTTTGTACGTAATTTGTGGTTTTAATTGTGTGATTTTGTGTGACACAATTTAAAGTGCAAGCATTGCTGAAAATTAGTTTTTCAAAAATAGACAAGCTCAACCGGTTGCTGCGCAGGGCAACAAATTTTGGCCTTCTTGATTGCAGGAAAAAAAAACAAAATAGAAACAACAGTTTTAAACTTTCAAAAAATCAATTCAAAAAAAGAACGACTGAAAAAACGCACGAACGAGTAGTAAATATTAGCTCACATAACAAGTAGAACAGAATTTAAAGACAGCATCTATTCTTGTTTTTTTTCTTGTAACTTGTTTTTTTTTTTAGAAAATGAGTATGAATTGATTAAATAAGCCCAACCCCTGAAAACATATTTGAGTGTGAGTGTACCTAATTAGCATTAATTTGATTTTTTGAGCGAATTATACCTTGAACTCGCAAAAATGACAAAAAAATTTAGCCAACAGAATTTCCGAGAAACCGAACAAAACATTCATTTTTTTCACTCCGAAAAATTCAAGATTAAAATAACAACAAATGTGTTCTATTTGACAAATAACAAAAATAAAAAAAAAAGCGTCACGGAAAGATTCTTTGAGAAAAAAGTTCCAATTTTTGAAAATTTTTTATTTTCTAAATTTAACAAAATACATATTATTATATCAACAATGGTTGAAAATTTCATAAAATTAATCCAAAAAGTTGCAACTGGGTCAAGCGCTTTTTTTACTAGTATAATCAAGACCTGATTTATAAAAACCGTCATTCACAATTTTAAGCCATTTGCACTTTGTACGTGGAGAGCTTAAAATTGCCTTCTTTTAGGCAAAAAAGTTTTGCGAAAGATTTTACAAAAAATCAAATCACTTAGCAAAAAAATCTTGTTCTTAGTTGACCGTCGGCACACTTTTCTGAAAAATCTTCAAAACGTGTTTCAGTGATTTTTTGTTCATTGAGATTTAATTAGTAGCAAAAAAAAAATTGGTCAAATCAAAACGCAAAAAATTTTTTCTATGTGTAGCATTGACACAATCAGTCTCAATTATTCAAAATTGTGCAAAAACTATCTTTTTTTTTAATCTAATTGAAATACGACCAATCTAATCCATTCCTTGCCAAATTTTCTCATCGGTAAAACTCATTTTGTTTTATCTGAGTATTTATTTTTGAGCGAATTAAATCAGATTTTCGATAAGCATTTGAAAACTTTTTTTTCAAAGAGCAGGCTTTGTTCAAAGATATGTTTCTTTTAAAAAGAAGGCGCTTGCTGTGCAGTATAAAAAAGTTTTTGAAGAAAAAAACTCTAAAATTATAAAGCAACTTCAAACATCGAAAAGATTTTTCATAAAGTGCACAAATGAAATAATGCACAATTGAGTGGTAAATACACGCTAACAAATCGACAAAACGTAATAATTATGTTATAGGGTCAGCCTATCTAAAGAAGTCTGAGAAACCAGAAAATCAGATGTTTATTTTAAATAGACAATTCTTCTAATTTTTGTGTAAAATCCAAATTTTTATTTAAAAAGTTTCAAGATAATATGCTAACAAGCACAATCTGCGTCATACATTTTATCTGCTTAGAAAGGAAACTTTTGATTGCCTAAAAAGTTTTCGAATTTAAGACTGACCGTTTTTTTTTCATAAAATGAGCCCAATTTGACAAAATCTTGATCAAGAGAAATTTTATCCTTCTAAGGAACCTAAAATTTACTTTCCACTTTCGAAACTTAAAGCGCTGTTCATGCACTCCGTAAATGGAGATTGTAAATTGTGTTTCACTTAGTAATCAAACTTGATTTGATTTTAAAAAAAATAGCAACAAAATCTTATTTGAATGTGAATGATTCTATAGACTTTTTCACGACAAAAATCCAAGAAGCGTAAATATGTGTATTCATTTCGCTCAAACTGTTTTAATAAATTTTTTGAGTAACTTTAGTCGATGTCGATCAAAACGCATTCACTGTCTTGAGTCGCACAGAAAAGGTTTTGCATATTGAAATAAATATCATGATTTGAAGAAAAAAAAATAGAAAACGAAACTGCACTTAAAGCGCTCAACAGCTTCAATATCTGCTCTACAAATCAAAATTATTAGAAGTAATTTTAATTTCTTGGAAATGCAGAGTAGCTACTAATGATTATTGATCGCTTTAAGTCCTGTCCGTTTTATTTTCCCCCATATTCTTGACATTTTCTTCAATGAGCGAAACTCTTTCTGTGCGACTCAAGAGAATAAATACACTTCGATCGAGAAGGAACAAAACAAGTCTCTCGTCCCTTTTTTGGCGGCTTTTTTGTCGACTGACATAACCAAAATGGCTAGGTTTGAACCCATTCATTTTTCAAACCTTACAATATTCAGATTTTGCCATCCAAAAAATTAGCGACTTAATTATCCGATTCACAAGTATTAAAAAGAAGGAACAAGTTTTTTCTGATAAAATTTAAAAATGAATGTAGAGCCAATAATTGTTTTAGCTTGGCTGTCTCAAAATAAAAAACCTTTTATATCAAAATTCTAATAAGACGTCAGTTTGTATGACCATTTATTTCTCGTAATTCGGTCAGAATATCATGTCAGCCTTTTTGTGGGTTTGATGACCATTTAACTTTCTACTATAAAGTCAAAATTGAAATTGTGTCATGTTTCGATTTATGTTTCGACCAACTCGACTATAAAAAAATTAAATTTTTGTCTACAATATATATATATATATATATATATATATATATATATATATATATATATATATTTATATATATATAAATGTATAAATGTATATAATATATATGTATAAATGTACAAACGTATTTTATGTATATGGATATATATATATATATATATATATATATATATATATATAGTAATATAAAAAAAATTACATATATATATATATATATATATATATATATATATATTTATATATAGGTATATATAAATATATATGCATATGTAAATATATACATTTATACATACATATCATAACATATATATTTTATAATCACCTTCAAGTGCCTATTATTTAATTTGAAATCAGACCCAAAAAAACGATTTGTTTTATGATTTTGAATACAAATTTTTATGAATCTTACTTTGAATTTTGGTGGAAGTTTTTTTAACAAGACAGGATATCTGATAGTTTTTCTCTTAAACTGTCTTTTGCAAGTTATTGTTGACAAAGTTTTACAGAAACCAGGTAAATCAAATGTATTATATTTAGAAAAATATCACGAAGCTTGTTATAGACAAACAATTAAATTGAATTTTTTCTATTTTTTTATACCGATTTTCAGGTTTCAGCTTTGTTTTAAATTGGCTTGAACTTTTCTTTTAACATAAACAATACCCGGTGACTTTGACTTCTTTAACAATTTTAAGTCTGAATTTGTAGATATGGCAAGTTTTAGGGGTTCAATTTACAATTTATTCAACATAATCTTCGGAAAATAAAAAAAAATTCATAAAATAAAGTGTCACCGCTTAGGGTCAAAAATATATACATTTTTTCTAATTTCTGGTATTTGTTTGAAAACAAATTTTTAAAAATAGCAAAACAAAATCAGTCCCAAATTATAGTTTCAAAAAGCAAACTTTCAAATGCATACAATTAAAATAATTTTAAAATTTGTCTTAAAAACTAGCCCAATTAAATACAACTGGTTCAAAAGTGATTTTTCACGAAGGGAAACTCAATAACTGATTTGAAATATCGTACATCACATTTTTTGCAAATTATTATGTTCAAAATATATTCTAAAAAACCATAAAAAAACTTCCCTTCAGCTAAACATATTTAATGAGGTGTAATGAGTGGCATAAAAAGTTTTGATGTCAAATTAATTTTTCCCTGGTGGAACAAATTTCATTGAAAAAAACCTCAATAAGCTAGTATTATTTAAACGTTTAATTTTTAGCAAATAGATTCAACATGAAAGTTTGTATGACATAGCAAAAAAAAATTCTTTGTTTTTTGTACACATTTATGTATTTTTGCAACTGAGAACTGTTATTCGACAGGACTTTGAAAAACTTAATTTTAAAGAGCAGCCATAGTTGAAAAACAAGTTTTTAACAACTAAGACAAAACTAACTGGTCCTGTGCAGGTAGGAAGGAAACTTTTGTCCACACTGATTGAAAACTTAAACAACTAATTCAAACATTCAAAAATTTCATCAGAAAAGTGCACGAGTGAAATATTGCACGATTGAGTGGTAAACATTAGCTGGCTTAACAATAAAATTGTAGTAATACTTAGTCTTAAGGTCAGCCTATAATCAAACTCCTGTAAGCTTTTCTCTAATCTAGTCTAAAAAAAACCTGAAAATCAGATCAATTTTGCTCGAAAATGAGACGTATATTTAGAAAAATTTCCAAAAATCCAAATTCTGATTAAAAAAACTTTAACATGAGATCAAATGTGACACGTCCACGCTTTCTGTGAGATGAAATTGGCTAAAAAAGGCAGACTTATGCTATAGTTCCTTACCTGCCTGAAACAGGAACTCGATCACTTAAAAGACTTCTGAATTTCAAAACTGAAATCAACCCATTTTTGAAGAAGGTGATCAATGGTTTTTTCATTCAACTGAAAAACGTAAGAAATACATTCAGTATTCACAACTGAAATTTGATCACGTTCTTATGGGGTTCTTCTTGAGCTCTTCTTTCTCTCCACCACTTGCAAAGTGTGGAACTATTTTTCTATGCAATTTTTTCCATTGTTTATAAAAACTGACATTTGGACAAATTAGAACATTACAAATATACTTTGTCATCATAGTTGGCCTAGCAAACCCCTCGTTTCACCGTAAAGTTGATGTGAGGTGGGGGAGAAGAAAAAGATACCGGTTTTGCGCTCTCGTTGTTGGAGATCGTGGCTTGCTTTCCATTTGAATTTGAATTAATCTAAAAATGCAAAAATCAAATAGCTAAAAATTATATTTCACGGTGAATGACTCTGAAGACTTTTTATGGCGAAAAAACCATAAAAAGATTGTGTCTTTACTTCGTTCTTTATATTTTATTACGAACAACGCAAATGTATGAGTGGTATTTTTGATTTCCTGGAACTGTAGACGAGCCTCCGAAAGCTGCTGACCGCTTGGAGCGCTGTCAGTTTTGTTTTCCCCATATTCTATACAGTTCTTTTATTAGACTGTGTTTTTTTGCGTCTAGATTGCTCAGATGCTACGTCTTTTGCCACCAAAGCTTGGCAGCTGTAATAGACCATGCAGCTAAAAATCAAGTTAGAGCTCGTCCTCACACACGCATGCGCGCGCACGCACACACACACACACACACACACACACACACACGTACACAATCATAATGGATCGAATACTCGATCTGAGAATCTCGAAGTCAACGCCTTACCCATACCATATGCTAAGTGCCACATGCTGAAACTTTACCTCATTTTGGAGTGCGCTAAGAAGAACGTGCTTATGTTGTTTTTCCAGCTGCAGGTCACACTTTAATGTATTCACCAGATGATCTCGTTCAACCTTCACGTTTTCCAGCTCTTCTCCCAGTTGCCGTTTTTCCGTCTCTGCTTCGTCTCGGAACGTGCCGAACTCACTTTGAAGCCGATCTGTTTCGATTTGCTTCTCTTTTCTGACTCGACTTAGTTCGTCTAAATGTCTTCTTCGGCATTGTTCCCAGTCTGCTTTCTGCCATGCTAGCTCAGAGCGTAGCTTGTTTATTGTACACTCTTTCTCTTCACGCACCTGAGCGAACTCCTTCTCGAAATTACTCCTGAAAGACGAAAACTAGCCTAGCATAAGGCAATTTTTGTTTCTTTGAAAAATGAAATGAACCAAACAATTATAAGAAGGGTTTAATTAGGGGCACAGCAGCAGTTTTGGGCAGAGTTGAACTTATTTGTTTGTCATTTTCAGCACGGACAGTTTATAGTAATTTATAAATTATTTTTAATTTTTTTCTTTTATGATGCTATTAATAAACAATGGGAAACTTTTGATCTCGCATAGAAGAAAATGAAAGGGTAACCTATATGCTGATTACCATATTCAATCTGAAATCAAAAGTCTAAAAGTCTGCGAAAAGGGAAATCAAAATTGGCAACGTTTCCTGAACGGCGCACAAGCAAGGAAAGATTTCGGGTCCACGTGGTTACCAAGTAAATAGAGTTAGTTTTTGAAGAGCAATTTTTCAGTCTTGTTATGTCTAAAAAGGCTCTTAAAGAGTTTATTGCAGCATAGAATTTTTAAAAGCGCTACAATGCAGATGAGAATGGTGTTCAGAAAACGGATGAAAGAAAACTGCAATTGATTCAAAGGTTTTTATTGCACTAGTGTGCTTTGAGAACCTTTATATCTTGATTTGGTAAATTAGAAGGCTCCTAAATGATTTCTTGGAATCAATTAGTCTCAGTCTATATATCTATTTTAAACTTTGCTTGTCCAATTTTTCTTCTTAGAATTGCTTTGGTTGGGTCCTGTACAAAAATTCTGAGGCCATGTCATAAGAGAAATTAATGGCGCTATATTTATCATGATTAACTTGATACTGACGCTACATGTTTAATGCGGAACACAACTAAATGAAAACGAAATGCAATATGAAGCTCGCAAAATTAATAGTCAGTTTTGGGAAGCTACGGTAAGATGAGACAAAATTAGTCAAAAAACGGACCAAATGAGGTCTATGAATAGACTTTACTGAGAATTGAGGTGGTACTTCAGAAACTATGGATTGCTTAATTTGTTTGCCTAATTTTCACCCCAAGCTCGTATGGGGTCGAGTGAGGTATCCCAGGTCCATCAATCTTAGATATCTTTGAAAAGCCTTGAAGAATCTTGGTTAATGAATATTAAAGAAAATCTTGGCTGTCTTGGCTAGTTCTTGCCAGAGAATCTTGAAAGATATTAAAGATTTATCGAGAAAATTTAATGAATCTTGAAGAAAAAAACAAAGATAGCAAAAATTTTTTAAAAGATTTTGACGATTTGCAAGGAAGATTGGCGATATGATATCATACTGAAGTTCTTGGATCTTGTTAACTATTCCCCCCCCCCATTTTGGATCTTGTTAACTATTTCCCCCATATATGTATATTTTTAAAACAATTTCTGGGAATGATAATTTTCCAAAATTAGGAACAGCTGTCAAAGAGAAAAAGTGCCCAAGGCTAATATAATCTGTCAGCAAACCTCCCGTTGAAAGAAAATTTCAAAATTTATCTTTCACAAGGTAGATTACTCACTTTATTACGCTGTTTACATCCTAAAGCTGCAAAAAATCTTCTTAATCTGTCAACGGGGATGAACGACAAATTAAAGAGAACGGAGATGGAAAAACACATTGTAAATTTAGAAAAATGATAGGAAGAAAAATGCAATTGAGAGCATTTTAGATAGTTATCACAAGAAAGAAAGATGGATAAAAAAACTTGACTCCAGGTTCAAAACTTTCAAGCAGTAAAGTTTTCGAAATAGGTAGGCACCAAATGCCAATCATTTACGAGTTGATAGATAGCGTAGCTTTGCATTTATCAGCGGAGGACAGCTTCTGCGGAATACAAGTGTCTTTCAGGAATCCACACCTCAATAATGCGCATAGCCAACTCGAAAACTCCCATGCAATGAGTAAACGTTGCAATTTCAGCATGTTACGTGGAAATAACAACATTACATACGGATTTTTAACCGAATAGTTTGGAATTGGCAATAAATTAAGACAAGACTGCTCGTATCAGGGCGAAGCCCTAAATGTTCCGACTGCCTTTTAAGATTTATGGAGCAGTAATAACATTTAAAAAATTTTAATAAAATAAAATTAAATTTTTTTTCTCTAAAATTTGATTTTTTTTTTGAAAATTATCCCCCCACACGCCATATAAAGTACAAAAGGATAGATTTTGCTGCTTGTAACAAACCAATTATGGCGAATAAGCTTCTTTTAACCGATTTGGAACGATTTCTAAGACGGATTAACTCTCCGCTTACGCGTTAATAGCGCGAAATATATCGCGTGTTAATTGTCCCAAATTGACCAAAATGGCAACCTTTAAACCCCCATAACTTTACGAAAAAAGATCACAGGTGAAATATCTTTTCAAATTTAAGCTCAGGACAACAATAGCTTTCGAATGATATAAAAAAATTCCGTCAAAAATGGCTAGTTAAAAAGTCGAAATTTGTCTGAAGAAAAAAAAAACCCACCCCGAGCACAAATATTCCGTTACTTTCGTATCGAAAGTCGGAACAATAAAATTCAATCAGTCAAGAACTCATTTAAAGAAATCCTTTTCAAAATCTTTGCATTGATATAATTTAAGCGCTCGAAAGGTTCATTTGTAGAACACAAAACAATTTTACAAAAAAGCTCTCAATCCTAGACGAGAACGAAAAGGCGGTGAAATAGGGAAAGATTTGTTTTTTTTTAGAATGACTTTCTTGGTATAATTTCAAAATATCTGAAGCAGAAAATTGGTCAATTTTTAACTAATCACTCGGACCGTTGTTGAACTTTATCAATGAAGTGCCAATCGTACCCTAGCTTCCGAGAAATTAACAAAAAAGTACTTATTTCGGAAAACTTTGTCATTAACGAAAAACAAACTGAAAACTAACGTCTTTCAAATGGTTTGGGAGCAACGCTAGAACAACTCCAAAATTGCGAGTGCAAAAGGATCATGTTCGCGTCTTAGTCCAGTGTTTTAAAAAGTCAAGAAATGAAACTTTTCACTATGAACAAGAGTTTTTGGGCGTAGCTTGGACTTCCGAACACTTTAGAAGTTATCTATAAGGTTCAGAGTCTCAAATTATGATAGATCACAAAACTACAACGTCAAAATCCTTATTCACAATAGACTCTCCTGTTGGGTGATAAGACTTTTACGCTTCAATTTTAAAAGTTTTAATTAACAAGAGAAAGATATCAGCTAAGGATCTTTCACCAAGAATTTCCTCAGGCATAGTCTTGCCACTTTTACATAATGAAAAATAAATATGGTGGCTTTTTTCGTGGTTTTGTTCAACTATACTGGCTGGCTTCACTCCATAAAATAAGATGAACATTACAAATTATCATATAAAAAAGTGCTGCATAAATCAACTCTAAAGTTATATCGTCAGTCGCTGTGAACAAAGTGTAAACAAGACTGCTCGTAACAGGGCGAAGCCCTGAATGCTCCGACTGCCTTTTAAGGTTTATGGAGCAGCAGTAATAATATAAAAAATTAAATGACATAAAAATGAAAAAAAAAAATTTAATTTGAAATTTTTTATGAAAATCATCCCCCCACACGCCAGATACAAAACAAAAAGATAGATTTCGTTCCTTGTAACAAATCAATTATGGCAAATAAGCTTCGGTCAACCAATTTGGAACGATTTATAAGACGGATTAAATCTCCGCTTACGCGTTAATAGCGCGAATTATATCGCGCGCTAATTGTCCCAAATTGGTCAAAATGGCAATCTTTAAACCCTCATAACTTTACGCAAAATGATCACAGGTGAAATATCTTTTCAAATTTAAGCTCAGGACAACAATACCTTTCGAATGATATAAAAAAATTCCGTCATAATGGCTAGTTAAAAAGTCGAAGTTTGTCTGAAGAAAAAAAACCCACCCCGAGCACAAATATTCCGTTACTTTCGTATCGAAAGTCGGAACAATTATCTTTTTGCGCAAGGAACTTTATATTTGAGAATTTTGCTTGGCGAAAGTTGAAAGTCAGGTTATTAGCTTCGTCTGCAATCAAAACATTTGGTGCTACAAAATCTTGCATTGCCTAGCCCCTCAGTATTTGGAACAGTTCCCATATTAGTTCAAAAACTTTTCTTTAAATTGCTGACCGTTAAAAGTTTCCACCGTCAGACTTAATCAATTTTTTTAATGCTTTTATGGTTTTTCATTATCTCAAACACAACATTTTTTTCTAGCAAAACAAAACCCACTAAGCAATTGCCAAATCAGAACCTCTTCTCATAGTCCCAGAGAAACATAAGTTTGTTTCAAAAATCAAACATGAATTTCACCATTCAATCAGAATACCCTATTCACACCACAAAAAGCCAACCTTATCTTACCCACCTCTCTTCTTTGATCACAGGAAATCACTGCTCCAGGAAGTTGCTTCAAATCAAAACGATAGACCACAAATTCATTTGGTGTGCAAATTCGACAATCAAGAAGGGCAGACCTTTGGGAGTTCATGGGATGTACATGATGAACTTTGAGAAATACAATTATGTCAAAGACAAGTTATTTTGTTTAGACAACAAGCTAGTTCTTAACGACAAAAACAGGTTATTTCGTTTGGACAATTTATTTTGTTTAGACAACAGTTAATTTCGTCAGCAAAACACGGGGCTTTTGATGATACCCGAATGGGGCTTTTGATGATACCCGAATGGGGCTTTCGACTTACACGGGAATTACCCGAGACATTTCTGTCGGATATTTTCAGCCGAATGTATATAAAGCGACCCGTTTGTAGCGAGATCTACCTGTGGATGCTTTCTGGGAGTCAAAAAAATAAGTCCTAGTGAGCATTGATTTTTTCACGAAATTTTCTCCGGCTTAAGTTGTTAATAACACTTCCTTACTTTCCATTATGCCATTGTTAAGCAACACTTGTCACTTACACGGGTTTGTTTAAAAAATAGAGTCAACCATGTGTCATAATTTTTTTTTTTATTTTAAAACATTTTGTGAAAAAATTAATACTGCAAAATTTTTTTCTACAGTAGGCTATCACAGATTGCATTGAATTCTAGAAAGACTTGCATATAAAGTTAGGGCAAAATTAATGCCCTTTTTGCATTCGTCAAACAAAAAAATACCTAAGCTCTTTTTGCATTCGTCAAACAAAAAAAAATATTTGGAACTTGGGAATTACGAAACAAATAGCAATCTTGGAAGCACTCTTTTCGAAAACACCGAACCGCTAAAACCCATTGGATCAACTTATTTTCAAATGATAACCATGCAAATTGAGGAATATGTACATCCTACCTAAGATTGGAGCACATAACTGGGAACTGCAAGTTGGAGCAGAAGACATGGCTACCTGAACGTAAAGCAAGTGTCAATTTTTGATCGACTCAGGAGACAAGATAATACCCGCAGTAACCAATGAAATCTTTAGGACCCTCATTTCAACCAATATATTTAGGAAAATATCATCCGGGGATAAATTTTATAGGAAGGCCACGAATTGTAAAAAGGGGGAGCTTTTTTATATTCTCATCAAAGAAGACATCGTAGAACCCACGGAACACAAGTTAACATTAGATAATGTACACAGCCTGCGTTTAAAGGTAAACTGTTTACCGGTCCGACAAAAAACTCGGTAAAATCAAAAGCGATTGATCAGAGTACAAAAAACTTTATGAGCTTAACAGGAAAATAGATGTCTCCTCGAAGGTAAATAAAGCCAGTAGAGACCCAGGGACGATCCCCTATAGCATTAGTGCGACCCCCAAAAAGGCGTGGCCTACAACCTCCATCATCAGCGCAGAATATCCTCAGGATTCATCAGATTCATTTTTTTTTCGGTATACTTAGGTTCATGGACAATATCAAACAACAACCAACTCAACTAATTTCAATCATCCGCGCGCATCTCAGCTTTCAAAACTTGATTTGAGCCTTACAGGAGCAGACAGCAATCGTTACATGGAGGCGACATTACGTACAAATAGAGAATACAGTCTCTATTTACGTACGCAACCTAGAATCACGGAAAAAACGGGACCAATGTGGAATCGATCCACGTTGATAGCTTTGTGGGCGAGCGTCCCCCCCACGCAATAACCACTCTCGAGACCCTCCAGGCTCAGGAAATCAGTGCGACCTCTAAATTTTGGAAAATATTGATGTTCTCCGAGAAAAACACACTGGACCCGATGCTCATGTCCTTCCCTTGTTTTTGTTTTTGGTCACTATCGGAATATTATACTCCTTTGGTCCAAACCCCGATCAGAATGGCTTTGATACATAGTCATCAAAATTTATAACCCCTTTTTAGGCGCTACCAGTACAGACGCCAGCACTAGACGCTGCTCTTGAGTGTTCCTTTTCGGGAACAGTACACCATTCCTACCCCATGACGAGACAAGGGAGCATTCTAAATTTTTCGTGGAACGTTCGAACTTGCTTGAATATTTTGTTCTTATGACCTTAAGTAAGTACTGATTAAAAAACTGTCAATTTATGTCATGTTTCGACCAATGGTTAATCATTCGCTGTTCGTGTCAACCTAGAACAAAATTTTAAATTTAACACATTCATTACTCAATTTATTCTTTTAATTTTGTGCGCAAATTTTTGTATAAGAAGAAAAAACTTCTTATCACCTTTTGAAATTCTTTTTCATGTTATATAAAATGCAAATTGCATAAAAATATACTTTTGAAACCTGTAAATAAAAAATTTGCTAAATGTTTAAAGATTTTTAGGGAACAAATCATACTAGAACAAGTAAAAGTCGTTGTATAGCTCACGTGATTTTTTTGGCACCTTCTGAGTAATTTTTATTGAATGGCCACCCGCACTGGCATAAATGTATTAGGGTCAATTTTAGTATGAAAAAAGTACGTTTATTAAATTTAGATCGGTTTTAGTATGAAAAAAGTACAAAGTTTAAACAAAAAAAGATAAATATTGATTTGGATCGTTTGAAAATCGATTTAAATTGATCGTAAATCCCAGCTAAAAAAAACTGATCCAAAACATTTTTAAGTCGATTTAAATCCATTTTTTCTAGCCTTAATTTGTTTTTGTTTTTAAGGGGAATAAAACGGATTTAAACCAATTTAAATCAAATTTATCATCAAACTTCATCAGCTTCGATTTTTTATTGCACTTATTCATTGCCTATCATTTTAAATTTTACATCCATACCGTATTGTAGCTTAAAAAAGATCAAATAAAAAGAACAAAATATCGATTAACTTCTATGATTTCATTGCATTTTTTTAAGCTTAAAGTCTGATTCTTGTGGATCATTTTATTGAATTTTATAACATCTGGCACGTTTGTTTTTTAAAAAAAAAATCGAAATCAAAACATTTCAATTATTTTTCTAAAGAGTATGTTTTTTTGCTTTGTTAGCGTAAAAAAATTGAGTTTAGTTAGTCTGAAAATCCATCCAAATCGATTTAAATCGACTTTTAAGACACTTAAATCGATCCAATCTTTTCAAGGAAGATCGAATTAAATCAATTTAAAATGGATTTAAGTGAGATTCGGATGGATTTTAGTGAGTTTTGGATGGAATTTAGTGTGTCGGAAAATCCACCCAAATCGACCCGACATTTAAATCGACGCAAAATATTTTTAAAAAGATTGATTTAAATCGATTTAAAATCGATTCAAGTTCGTAAAATGTACATTGTTAGTCGATTTCGTCGATTTCGAAACCATTTTCGTCAGTTCGGGCAAACAACGCCTGGAAAACAAAACTTTTTTCTTTCGATGCGGCTAAATGCTTTTGCATTTAAATAATTTGCCAAAAAGTAAGTTATGAATCTCGATTAGTTACCAAAAAACGGCAAGAACGTAAAGAAAATAGGTTTGTAAAATTGTTGGTTTTTTTGTTTGAAAGTTTTATGTTGAGAATTCTTCGTCTCGTTACTGTAGCTCCCCTTACTTATGTTTTAATTCATTGCGGATTGTAAGTAAGGCAAAAAATAGAGTTAGGTCAATGGGAGAGAACTCATCAAACGAAATATGCCAACAGAAAAAGGCCAACAACATTTCTTGAAAAATTTTGTTCTCATAAGAAGGCTCAAAATCCAATTTTTCAACTTACCTGTTGCTTTCCTTCTCCGCCACTATTCTTTCAATCTCCTGCGTGAGGTTTCTCGCCACTTCCTCTCTATCATTTTTCTCTCTCTCCAACTGCTCCTCTAATTCGGCTATGAGCCCGTCCTTTTCCACCCTCATCTGCTCCATTTCAATGCGCACCTTCAGTCTAAAACAAATACCACGTCTCGATAAGCAGAAAAGTCGATGAGCTTACTAAATTTCTCTGCTTTGTGATATCCATGAGAATTTAAATATTTATGCGTGCTGCAGAACATCAATAGTTTTCTTTTTGAGGTCAATTAAAAATTCCTTTGTAGATAATCTCATTATATAACTATAACCATTTGATTAAATTTCTTTGGAGTCTGAAGTCTAATAATAAACTACTTTTCAGACGCGAGTGCGCACAAGTACCCAGACAATGCACATTTGAAATGCCAACAATTCTACTTAATTTGAGGGCTTTTTGAGAGCTTCACATTTGGAATTGTACTGCTTCCCTGGTTAAAATAATAGCAGCCTTTTCATAATAAAAATAATCAAGTTTCAGTTGACGATCTTCATCCGAACAATTAAATTTATAAAATTTGTTCATCACGTCATTAAACTGTGACGTCACGAAATGAAAATGTCGTGAAAAGATAAATAGAGCTTTAATGAATCAAGAAATAAGTCATCATTGCAATGAATAATAGCTCAAAAGGCGTTCGCGTTACCCTTCACACGCACTCCCCGCACCCGCCCTATCATCCCATCTGCCACTGTCACCCCCAGCAGGGAACCCTGTCACCATTCCAGACCAATTTGTACCCTTCGATCCTGGCGGACTGTTGGCACTAGCTGCACCGGTTGGTGAAGTTAAAGGTGATTTGTTGATGCTGCTGCTGTGTTTGCTATAGCTGAATGACGATGTGTTAGGTCTTCCGAACGTGGTCAGATTTTGTTGGCCTTCAGATTTGTGATTGACATCATTTTGAGATTGGGATGATGCTTCTGAAGGCAAAAACAGAATTACCCTCTCATAATTGAATTACCCTCTCATTAAACCAACATTAGACAATTCATTGAAAAAGCATCAAAAGCCAATGGCAATGCTCAAAGCCATTTTACAAAATTGGCTTTGAGCATTGGCTTATAGGGTTTACAAAAAATTGGAATAAAAATTGAACAATTTCTTATCCTTCCCTCTAAATAGACCAAGTTACGACCGAACTTCTACCGCTCAATTCAATTTGTGTTACAACCGCTAGATCAATTGAGCAATACCCCCCATTTCGGAGTCCTTTTATAAGTCCTATTATAATCACTTAAACTACTTTTTATTGTAGAAAACTATTCGCTAGATTCTCCAACAAACGCAGAGAACTAAAAACCACATCATGAAAACTCAAACTCAGCGAGACAAAATAACCACACAGAAATCGCACTTTAAACCGGTTTTTCCCGTTTTGTATGAAGAAAGATGCGCAATGGCGTACATTAATAGAACGCCGTATGCTTTTTGCCTAAATAGATGTCAAGGAACTGGTCCCTGTTAAATTGCTTATCTCCAAACAGTGATAGCTCAAAAAAATAGTTGGATAATTTGATTTTTTTTTTAAGTTTTGATTTTTTTCCCTATATAGATGTCAAAGAACTGTCCCTGGTAACTTGCTTACCTGAAAGCAATGATCACCCGAACAAAAAGATGGAAATTTTGAAAAAAAAAATGTTTTTTCTAGTGCTCGCGTTTAAAAATGTCTTTTATATTTTTTGCTGTTTTTGTTTGGGGGAGATTGCTCAATCGATCATAACGAGGGGGAGGGGGAGAGAGATTGCTCAGTTGATTGAAATCATTTAATGTCGTCTTCTGTGAAATACCATATACTCATTGGCCGATAAATCTATCTCAGAAAAAATTATAACAAATTTGAGATTGAATTCGAATTATAATGGATTCAAATGATTTTCTTGCTTAAGCATATGATATAAACCCCTTTGGATGTTTTTCTTAAATTTTAAAAACCATCAATATCTCAACAAAACAGATTTTAATTAGATATTGGTTTGTTTCAAAACTTGAGCAAAAATTCATACTCAAAAAAATCTTCATCAAAATTACAGCGAGCTAGTTACTCGGAGAGTGTTTTTAACCGCAAACTATTCAGTTTACAGGAAGATATTTTGCAAAACAACGTGTGGCCTCGGTGATGAAAAACAAAATTAAGCAAATTTCTTAAAATGAAGTTTCCATTATAAAAGTTCTACTTGCAATTTTATTAGACAAATAAACATATTATTGAAAAACATATAATGCAATTGAATAAAAAAGCCTGTTACTGTGGAGGTAGCTCAAATTTTTCCGGCCATAGTCTTGAAAAATACAATTTTTGTTCTTTAATTAATGTCATCTTTTCTGTGTGTTTGATAAAAACAACGCTACGAAAAAATTGAAATTGGACAGATGCGGCGGTCACAGTCAATTAGGCCAATTGGAAAACAGTTTTTGTAGAAAAATGGCGCTAAAAAACTTCAAAAACTATTTTTACGTTGAAAAATGTTTCGAAATTTTATAATGTCGTTCGAATCACGACTAAAAAAGCTCTAATACGTTATATCACTCGACCCATTCCGATGATTATTTGCGATACTTGATTTTGCGTGGAAAATTAAAAATTTTAAACACCCGAATACAAATTTTCTCCACATTTTTCGAATGGTTGGAGCAAAAATGAACATATAATTGAAAACGTGCATAAAAAAGTCATATTATTTTTCATAAGTTTTTTCAGGCCAAACAATAACGAACAGATTTTTGAAAAATATACGCTATTTTATTAGCATCTATTGTTTGATAGTCGAGAAAATCTAATTACAATCTGTATAAAATGAGGAGTCTGAAAAAATGAGAAAAAAAATGCATTTAAACCAATGTTTGTTGATTTCAATGTTGCTTAAGTTGTTCAAAATGGAAGGAAAAAAGTTGCCCCAATTGGAATTAACTTCATTTAGAATCGATTGAAATTGATTTTTTCTATTTACCTTTTCTATACAGAATAGATTTCAAGTCAATTCAAATTGATTTATTCTGTATCAAAATAAATTAGCTTGGAAAACATTTGTTGGTAAGAAAGGGTAACATCCTCCATCTAAAACGCTTTAAAGTTGAGACAGTGAGGATGCTAAATGGGTCCTAGAAGTATTCGTGTCCATCGTTCAAGTCAGCTTTTTCTCTCTATCAACAAACTTCATGCAAAAAATTTGATTGCCGGATGAGAAAATTTTTAATTAATTAAGTTTTCAGCAATCATGTAACATTTTGTAACAGAGATTTCAAAAATTTTCCTTGTGATGCCAATAAAAATTTTGGGCTGATCTATTTTAGATATCAAAAACATTTCATGAAAAATTTCTCTTTACTGGAATTGTAAAACAACTCTCCAAATTAACAAACAAGTTATTCTGTAACTTTCTGTTTCACCCCAAATTCTGAGGAAGCCAAGCGGTGTAACCTCGAAGTGAAACAAGGCTGAACAATGCTTTATTGCGGAATCTACAACAAGGCTGTTTTCCTCTAATTTTTTTTGCTGCTATGAATTTCAGAGAAAAATGGTTAAAACAAACCGCAGCGCCAGATGCTAATTAAAAAGTAAATTTCGAAATTATAATGGGGAATCTATGACGGAATTTATAAGTATAATTGTTGAAAACAACCAAAAAACATCTAGAGATGATTATTATAGCGCTGAATCAACATTTTGTGAACAAAACCTGCTTTTTACAAACGGAAACCGCTTTTTGAAAGCAGATTCCGCTTTTTTATAGCAAATTTGAAAGAAATCCCCGACGAATGTCGAATCACTTGCAAATGTAGGAACTGCAGCAATTTGGGATTTTCGCTCGAGTCGGAAAAAATCATGTTACAAGTATGTGACTGTGAATTTGCAAAAAATTGGTGAGCGGGTTTCACTTACTATTTTGACTTGTTCAAAAGTCAAGACTCCAGTGACATACAGGATTCTTCCAGGATTTTTTCACATTTTTCCAGGATTCTTTTGAGCCTTTTGAAGACAGAATTTGGCCTGCCTCGTAGTAAAGCAAAAAACGTTATTAAAATTTTGAAAATAAAAAATGGCCCAATTGTTCGACTCTTGGGTAAACTGACAACAAATTTGGGCTCGGTGAGGACAGAACTTTTCAGATAGAAAATAATTTAATTATAATAATAGTGTGCAAATACCACTGGTAATCTAATCTATCTAATCTAAGTTTAAAAAAACAAGACTGCTCGTATCAGGGCGAAGCCCTCAATATTCCGACTGCCTTTTAAAGTTTATGGAGCAGTAATAACAAAAAACCATTCAATGAAATAAAACAAAATCCAACTTTTTTTTCTAAAAGTTGAAAATTTTTACAAAAGTCATCACCCCACACGCCATGCAAAGAACAAAAGGATAGATTTTGCTCCTTGTAACAAATCAATTATGGCACATAAGCTTCTTTAACCAATTTGGAACGATTTCTAAGACGGATTAACTCTCCGCTTACGCGTGAATAGCGCGAAATACCTTGCGCGTTCATTGTCCCAAATTGGCCAAAATGGCAATCTTTAAACCAACGTAACTTTACGGAAAACGATCACAGGTAAAATATCTTCAAATTTACCGCTTCAAATTTAGGTTCAAATTCGAGCTCAAGACAACAATACCATTCGAATGATATTAAAAAACCCACCCCGAGCACAAATATTCCGTTACTTTCGTCGGAACAATAAAATAGCGGTATTAAAATAAAACTGACCGATGTCTTAAAAGATCAACTAGTGACGCCAAGTCCACTGGACTTCAAACGGTAAACATCGATCGGTATGTAACTATCTAATAGAGGTCAAGGTCACTACTTATTAATAGAACATAATCACAACTTTCCCCACTGCACGAAAAAATTATATCTGCACTTTCAATGGGTAGCCAATTCTACACATATACTCCATTCTCCCCTCAATCCATGAGGGCCAAAGTTTGAATCAAAAAGTATCAAAATTTAGCTCCAATGGAATTTACAGAGAATATACAAATTAACATGGAGATGAATATGGGTTAATATTTACAGTTTACCTACAAAATGATACAGATATATACAACGAATACACAATTATGGAAATGTAACGTACAATTGAGGTTATGTATCATATAAACAAGTTGAACAAACTAAACTATTTAGGTAACTAAAGTAAAACATGTTCATTTAAGAACTAGTGTACAAATTCACTAAAACTAGGAAATGGTAAATAAAGTGAATAATAAAGTGAAACTAATAACTAATGGTGGAAATCAACGGTATCTCAAATTCATAAAAAAAGAGTTTGTGAGTTTTAGGAAGGGTCATTAAATGTATCATGGAAATTGTCGGAGTCTTTTCTTACTTCCATTTCTACAATCGACGATATATCGCTCCCTTCGTCTTCTTGGTTGTCTAGTACGTCTTCAACCAATGGAGATGATATGACTGCAATATTGGAGATTATTGAGAAAGAGTGCGAAATTGATCCTTGTGTCGTTTCAGCCACTAACGTTGGTTTGGGTAGTATATCCTCTAGTGGTGTCAAGTAGGCCGATGGAGATTCTACTGAATATGAGGTCCGTATTCTTTTGGTCGCCGAGAAGGTTATGAGCCCAGTTATGAGTCCAGTATATCCGTGGTTGCTGCTACTGGTGACCACTGCATGATGAACCGCCTCTCTCCGTAAAATTTAGGGGTGCCCGATTTTCTTCTGGGGCGAGACACGCTGCACCTAGGGACTTCCACTGATGGAAACTCTGATCTAAAGCACTATCACTACTAAAGTTTGAGAGCCAAGTACATTCTCCGAGTCGGTTACCAAATAATCTTCTAAAACATTGTCCCAATGGTCTAAGTCTGGAGAAGAGTCGATAACGGAGTAAGCGAATTTTAAACCTTTAATATTTGGGGCTTTAGTTTTCCTCCTTTTCGTGCCATTAGCTCTGGTTGGTAAGTATGTAGATGATGGGCCAGTTTCATTCGGGTCTCTTCTCTTCGATGGCAAATTTTTCTTCCGTTTCCCCGCTAAATCATAACTACTAACTATCGAATTCGGGAGAGAAGAAAGTTCACTAGGAGTCAATGGAAGAGTTTTCTTGAAAGCTAGGTCCAATTTTTTATATGACCGTTATCAAGGGTTACCATATGTGTAGTATCAAACAGCGGTTTTCTGCCAAGGGGTTTAAAATACGGTTTGCCTTCCCTTCTGTTAACCGTCTTTTTAAACCAATTACCTCCCTGGCTGAAAAGATTGGGTAGAGGTGCTATTTCGAAATCTTGATCTGTTTTATCCTTCGGGTTGCTCTCGTATCCCTCTTGTCTTGTATTGTGTTTTCCAAGTAGCAGTCCTCGATGTTGTTATTTGTTCCTCAATCCTGTGCTCTATCTCTTGACATAATTTACTTCCCTATATCTAAATTAATGGCGTGTGAAACTAGTGATTTCCAGAATGTATTAGGCGATCTATTGAAATGTTTAGAAAGAAGTGAGCATCCAATGGATGTTTGTTTCAATGAACGAATATTTGCAGCGTTTAACGTTGGTTCAGGTTCGTTAAACGACATTGCCATAAGTTTTGCTTTAATTGTATAAACGAGGCGTTTTACAACTCGATTGGATCTATGATCTCCGACTGTACATAAGATAAGGTTAATATTGTTCTTTTCGCAGACATTTTCAAAGTCGTTCGAAATAAAGCATGACCCGTGGTCCGCTCTGATAGACTTCGGGTACCCATATAGATGACAGTAGTGCGACATAAATGATAATAACGACGAAACTGAGGTGTTATTGGCCACTTTGGCTGACGGGAATTTAGAGAAATGATGTATGGATAACAAAAAAAATTTTGAATTACCCCAATTTTTATCCAATAGACAAGCAAAGTCCAGGTCTAATTCTTCTTTTGGTTCTGATAGGATCGGTAATCTCTCGGTATTGTTTTTCCTCAAAATAACTTTTAGATTCTTACCTGCCTTTATACACTCAATGCAGTTTTTGCCGTGGTAGTAAATCTAACTATACAAGTGTGGCCACCATATGTTTTCCGCTAGAGTTTCATTTCAAACTGTCTTAGGTGTGTTTCGCGAAGTAATGACATGAATGGAGATCTGAGGGCTGCTGGCACTATAAGTTTGTTGTCGTTAAACAGTAATTTTTCCTTCGCGTGGATGTCCCGTTTTAAGGTCTTTATGCAAGCTCCAAATTTATCCACTGGTCTGCCCTCTTCCACCGCCTTCTTCACGTCGTTCAGTATTTGTCATCATCTGTCATTAGTTTGATTAGTTTGTTCGAGCAGTGTTCCGTAAAAACTAATGGGAATGCGGGTAACTTTAAACCTCCCTTGTATTTGGCAAAATTTTTTTTGTGTATTTCCGACATAGTGTCGTTACAAAATTTATTGTAATTCCGTGAACATCTGCCCGAAGGGAAAATTTTGAAGTTTTTACTGACGAAATGAATTCTGAAGTTGTATATTTGTCTTCTTGTTTTAAGAACGAGCCAATTGATAACAAAGAATGAGATAATCAGATTTCTCAGAAAGAAAAAATTGATTAAAGTTGAAATTAGAAACGTTTGGTGGAATACAACCGCTTGTGCAAGACTCTGAGCCCAAGTGATTAGAATTACAAGATCGTAGTGTGTCCGTAACGTAATTAAGAACATTCGCGAACAACTACCGTTGGATGTGTAATGCTAATTCTTTTTTTCCGCCCATTGGATTTTTGCACTCTGGATCCACTGGATTTATCCTATTTTTATCCACTGGATTGTACAACTCGTTCTTTTTAAAATTCTTCTTTTTACAATCACTATTTACAGTAAAGTATTCCTAAGTCTTCTTCACCGTTGCCACCACGAATTCTTGATCATAATATGAGGTTGGGAGGGTTTTTCCTGATGGTAAGTTCGACAATGAATCTGTGAATTCCATTTATTTTCCTGGGATATGTCTGATTTTAAAACTAAACGGTAAAAGTCGATTTAACCAACGGGTCAGTCTGCTGTGCATCGTTTTATTACAATGATTTGCATTTAATGACAATAATAGCGTCTTGTGGTCAGTAACGATTTCGAACTCGCAACCGTACAGGTCATTTTTGAAATGCTCAGTAGCCCAGACCACTCCCAAAAGTTCGAGTTGATGTGTCGAGTTTTTCGTTTTATGATTATTTAAAAATCGGAAGGCAAATGTTATAGTTAACCAACTTTTTCCGTCCCATTGTTCTAGTGTAGCTCCCAGCCCACTGTGTGAAGCATCTGTGTTCAGGTTCGTTAAACGACATTGCCATAAGTTTTGCTTTAATTGTATAAACGAGGCGTTTTACAACTCGATTGGATCTATGATCTCCGACTGTACATAAGATAAGGTTAATATTGTTCTTTTCGCAGACATTTTCAAAGTCGTTCGAAATAAAGCATGACCCGTGGTCCGCTCTGATAGACTTCGGGTACCCATATAGATGACAGTAGTGCGACATAAATGATAATAACGACGAAACTGAGGTGTTATTGGCCACTTTGGCTGACGGGAATTTAGAGAAATGATGTATGGATAACAAAAAAAATTTTGAATTACCCCAATTTTTATCCAATAGACAAGCAAAGTCCAGGTCTAATTCTTCTTTTGGTTCTGATAGGATCGGTAATCTCTCGGTATTGTTTTTCCTCAAAATAACTTTTAGATTCTTACCTGCCTTTATACACTCAATGCAGTTTTTGCCGTGGTAGTAAATCTAACTATACAAGTGTGGCCACCATATGTTTTCCGCTAGAGTTTCATTTCAAACTGTCTTAGGTGTGTTTCGCGAAGTAATGACATGAATGGAGATCTGAGGGCTGCTGGCACTATAAGTTTGTTGTCGTTAAACAGTAATTTTTCCTTCGCGTGGATGTCCCGTTTTAAGGTCTTTATGCAAGCTCCAAATTTATCCACTGGTCTGCCCTCTTCCACCGCCTTCTTCACGTCGTTCAGTATTTGTCATCATCTGTCATTAGTTTGATTAGTTTGTTCGAGCAGTGTTCCGTAAAAACTAATGGGAATGCGGGTAACTTTAAACCTCCCTTGTATTTGGCAAAATTTTTTTTGTGTATTTCCGACATAGTGTCGTTACAAAATTTATTGTAATTCCGTGAACATCTGCCCGAAGGGAAAATTTTGAAGTTTTTACTGACGAAATGAATTCTGAAGTTGTATATTTGTCTTCTTGTTTTAAGAACGAGCCAATTGATAACAAAGAATGAGATAATCAGATTTCTCAGAAAGAAAAAATTGATTAAAGTTGAAATTAGAAACGTTTGGTGGAATACAACCGCTTGTGCAAGACTCTGAGCCCAAGTGATTAGAATTACAAGATCGTAGTGTGTCCGTAACGTAATTAAGAACATTCGCGAACAACTACCGTTGGATGTGTAATGCTAATTCTTTTTTTCCGCCCATTGGATTTTTGCACTCTGGATCCACTGGATTTATCCTATTTTTATCCACTGGATTGTACAACTCGTTCTTTTTAAAATTCTTCTTTTTACAATCACTATTTACAGTAAAGTATTCCTAAGTCTTCTTCACCGTTGCCACCACGAATTCTTGATCATAATATGAGGTTGGGAGGGTTTTTCCTGATGGTAAGTTCGACAATGAATCTGTGAATTCCATTTATTTTCCTGGGATATGTCTGATTTTAAAACTAAACGGTAAAAGTCGATTTAACCAACGGGTCAGTCTGCTGTGCATCGTTTTATTACAATGATTTGCATTTAATGACAATAATAGCGTCTTGTGGTCAGTAACGATTTCGAACTCGCAACCGTACAGGTCATTTTTGAAATGCTCAGTAGCCCAGACCACTCCCAAAAGTTCGAGTTGATGTGTCGAGTTTTTCGTTTTATGATTATTTAAAAATCGGAAGGCAAATGTTATAGTTAACCAACTTTTTCCGTCCCATTGTTCTAGTGTAGCTCCCAGCCCACTGTGTGAAGCATCTGTTTTTAGTCTTCATTTCCTTTTTATATCGAAATGGTTGTTCTCTGTTATATTTACGATCTGTCTGTTTAATTCTTTAAATGCTTTCGGGTGGGAATCGTCCCAATAGTAGACTGATTTTCTTAAACTAAAAGTGGACGTAACGGAGAGCTAAGGGTTGATAAATTCGGGGTAAACTTCATATATTGGTTTATCGAGCCAAAGAATGACCTCAATACAGAGATATTTTTCGGGTTTGGGAGATTTTTTGTCGAATCCAATTTTCCCGCCAGTAGATTTACCCACGATTGGGATATCTTAAATCCTAGCCATTCTTTGTTTTTTTGAAAGAACTCACTTTTCTCTAATTTGACTGCCATGTTCTTACTATCCAAAATGTTTAAAATCTTCAAAAGTATTGCTTTGTGTTCGTCTAAGGATCCTTTCGAGGCTATTAAAATATCGTCATTGTAACACTTGGTAAACGAAATATATTTTATTAGCGACTTCATTACCTTTCGGAAGTCATTTGGCACATCGCCCAACCCATAAAATTCCGTCAAAAATCGATATGTCCCGGTGGTTTCGCCGCCTACGATGCTGAAGTTACATTGTTTGCTCGTGTCAGTGCATAGTTGTAATTGACTGTATGCATTTTTTAGATCTAAATTGCCGAACCAGACTTCCCCTGAGTTTTTATTTGAAAGTTGAAGGCCGATGCCGATGTTGTCGAAGAGCTCGTGTGTGTTTGGCATTTGATATTTGTTCTCGAATATCTGGTCATTTAGGAGTTTTGATTCTAGGGCTAACTTGATACTACCATCCTTTTTTTCTTGTAATTACTATTGGAATAATAAAACAGTCTTCGTCACATTTGCTTAGTTTCACAATATGCCCCTAACTATTCCTTTGAATTTATTGTACAAGTTCAGGATTGTATCCGAATGAGTGTTTAACTTACACGATTCTGGAAGTGTCACGTTGTTGACTGGCAGTAGTGGTTGTCTTTGCGCTACTTCTTTTCCAATTCTGGGTAGATTATATTTTTCTAAAATGTTACTCTGGTGTAAAGTCATAAAAAAAATGAGTTTCTTCAGAGATCCAACCATTGGATTGTATCCTGACTATGTTTTTCCTGATGATGTCAATTGTATCGTTGCTAATTCTATTCCAATTCTGGGTGGATTATCTTTTTCTAAAATGTTCCTCTCGTGTAAAGTGGTTAAAAAATGAAGTTTCTTCAGAGATCCAACCATTGGATTGTATCCTGACTATGATTTTCCCGATGATGTTAATTGTATCGTCGCAAAATGATTCACGGATTTTCTTGTCTACTGGGTGGATTGTCAATTGTGGGTTTCTCAATTTCAGCTCGTGTAAAACGTTTTGCTTTAGGAAGCTTACCGGGCTAGCCGAATCCACTGGAATATTCAGATTAACTATTGCGTCTTCTCCCAACCCAATGTTCACAGGTTTCTTGGTTTTGAGGCCGTTGGTATCGTAGATGGTTTTGATGTTTAACACGGAATCGCTTGTCCCCTCTTCTGACCAATTATTAATCACTCCACAAAAACTTTCTTCTGCTGTCACTTGTGGGTCTTCTGGGGAATATGAACCATTTGATTATTTACAATTTCCTCTACATTATTTACAGCTGGAATTTTCCCTTTCAAATTACATAGTCTTCCAAAGTCTCCTTTATATTTACAAATATAACAAATTGTTTTATTCGCCGGACACACCTTCAAATGTCTCTTGGTTAACGTGTTTCCACATTTCATACAGGTATTGGATTTTTCTATATTCAAGCTTGGTTCCTTTTTTACATTATTACAATTTTTGTACACTCTACCGCTATGAGTGATGATTATAATATCCTTTCTCATCTTTTATTGCTTGGTTGTGTATTGCTTGTTTGAGTGCGTCCACTGGATTAAGTGTTTCTGAGAGTAATCTTCGTTTTAAGTCGCAATTCTTCATGTTAAAAATGAATACGTCCCTTATCCAATCCTGTTCAGCGTTGATGCCAATTTCACATGATCTTGCTAAGCCCCCCAAAATTGCTCGTAGGATTTCCTGTCCTTCTGTTTTCTGCTTACCAGCTTGTAGCGTTCAAACGTGATGTTTGTGGCTTTAATAAAAGCTGCTTCCACTAAGTCGAAAAATTGCCAAAGTCGAAAAAGGAGATTGCCAGGACTCAACCCTTGGATGTTTTTGAGAAAACACTCTCTTTCCTTCAGCTCCTAAGGACAGATATAAGATGGATCTTACTTTTTTGTCGACCTCGTATCTCCTCAGGTATCCCAATTTTAGTTTCTCCTCGGCAATTCGTTTATCTTCTGAATGTTCGTAAACTCGCATAGTTTCTTTGTTTCTGGCCTCCCTGGCTTTCCTCTGAGTTCCATTTTCTGAACCCTGGCCGTCTTCTAATATAGGAATCGTAGTTTACTGTTCAAATGGTTCTTTTAGGTTATCAATGTCTAAATTCTCTTTGGCGATGATAGCCAGGTGGAACTGATCTATCCAGTTAATCCATTGGGTGGGTGGTTCTGGTCATTGGTAATCTAATCTTTCTAATCTAAGTTAAAAAGAATAAAACAGAGGTGTTGAATTAAAACTGACCGATGTCTTAAAACAACAACTAGTGACGCAAAGTCCACTGGACTTCGAACGGTAAACATTGACCAGTATGTAATTATCTAATAGAGGTCAAGGTCACTACTTACTAATAGAACATAAACACAACAATTTAGAAAAAAAACGATAAAAAACGTTCGATCATCTGAAATGTTTCGATGTCCTCCTTCCAAAAAAAAATTCACCACCATCTGGGGCGGATCTGGGATTTTCTCGAGGGGAACCAGGGCGGATTTTCAAAAATAAGTCTAAAATTTGGCAAAAGTTTTTTTAGTTCGACCGAATTGATTTTCTGAGCTCTTCCAAGTCACTGTGAAGACCCCATTTTTACCAAATTTTCTGCGCCGCAGGCAAATTTTTTGAAAAAAAAACAGGCCAAAAAAGCGTTCTTAGGTATTTTTTGGAAAAAATTGACCAAAAAATCGCGTTTTTTTAGAGTGCGTTCCCACTCAAAAATATCAGATATTTTCGCCAAGGCGCCTTTAGAAAAATTTAAGGATCAATCAACCAAAAATGGACATATCTCAAAACAGTACAAAGGGGGTCGAATCTCTGAGGGAGGGGGAGGCGTCCCCCCCCCCCCATCTAAATCCGCTGGTGCCTACCATGTTTTTTGGGGAGGGTGTTTGCACTTTCTTGGCAAATTTGAATGTAAGCTTCCATCAAACCTTTCTATTGTTCGATTTACGCGATTTAAATTGCTCAGAAAACATTTTGAATTGACTTGAGACCTAATAATTGATAAAACTTTTGCGTTAAACAAATTGTTTAATTTTTTCTACTTTTCGTTGCACATGTGTCGTTGATAAAATAAAAACATAAACTTTAGTTTTTTGACATGAAAACGATATATGCTTTTTTCACAAAAAAAAAACTATTTCAGACACATAATATTGAGACCTTTCAGTGATTTGAGTTGATACGATAACCCAAGACAAACTGTTATTCTATTCTTTGCTTTTCTGAAGATTTGAATTGAAGCTACTGGTAAACTTGTAACAATTTTTGTTCATATTTTTTCAACTATACACAATGCTGCAGTCCGTTTCTATAAACAATTCATGAAAAGATAGTCAAAATAGTTATCGTAAACCTTTTGTTGCGACCACACAGTAAACAAATGTTAAATAAAAATCCAAAACCAGCTGAGTGATAAAAACTACTGGTTTTTTAGTCGTGATTCAAATCTTATAAAAATCGAAAAACTCTTCAGTGACAGAAAAAAAAATTAAATTGAATGTTTAGAGGCGCAGAAAGAGAATCAAAACAGCAAAAAGAATTGAACCACTAAACTCAAACGAAGTTGAGTGATGTATCACATTGAAAAGTATTTGACATGATTGAAACCACACAAGGAAAAAAATTCTCTACGTTTGATTTTATTGAAGATTGGTAATTGGCCAAATTTTGATTGACTTTTGAGCTGGCGAAAAAAAAAGAAGAAAAAAAAACAATAATTTTCTTTTATTAACAATTTTAGCTAGAGTCTTCTGCCATACTTGCACATCAACCAGCTATCCTTGTCGTTTCAAATTTAGAAGAAAGTAATGGAACATATATAATAGGATGCATTTTTGGTATTCGGATCAATTTTTTTATGCAACTCTGATGGAAAATTTATTGCATCTGAAAAATATTAGCACATTGCGCACAAACTCTAAAAGGTATTTTACCTGTGATTAAGTTTTTTGACGTTATGTAAATTTTGAACTTAGGAGTACTTAGCCAATTTGAGACTAAAGTATGCGTAAAAAAAACGCAATTTTTTTGATTATTGTGTAGCAAATGCCTCAAACTAATCCATCTCAAATTTTATACCAAATTGAGTTGAGGCACAATGATTCGTTTATTTAAGAAGGTTCTAGATGCAATGGTTGCAAGAAAGATTTTAATTTGTCATAAATAACGAGCGATATATAACGATCAATAACGCTTAAGCGAAAAAATTAAGCGGGTTGATTCAGCAATTTTTTTTATTGTTCAGGTTGTTTCGTCTCATGGAAAAATGGAAAGTTTCTAGAAAGAAAGATTCTAAATTTCCTCTTTTTTGACAAAAAAATTTACTCATCGGACTTAAAAGGAGATTTGCTAAACGTTCGGAGTTTTGCATCGATACGACCAATCTTGTTTTCCATCTTTCAAATTAAGAGCGGATCATTTTTCGTTTTTGGTTGTTGCTGGGGCTATTTTTTTTCAGTCAGGTTTCGGCGTTCAAAATTATACTTTCAATGAAAAATTTTGATACCCTATTGAAGATAACGACTGAGTTCAAAATCGAAAGATATTTTGCCTTCGATAATTTTTTTTAAAAAATTGGGGTTTAACAAAATGCCCATTTTGCCATCCTGCATTACAAGTATGTTCTAAATTGAATTGAGGCAAACTAACCGGTCTGAATAACTTTGTACCACTCATTTTTCCGCACTTGATATTTGATATGGTCCAACATTTAAGGTTTTTTAAAAAATTTTTCCACTATAACTTTTGGATAGCAATTAAAGGCAGTCTGAACTTTCTGGCTTCGTCCTGATATACGAGCAATTTTGTTTAAATTTCAGTTTCATAGATTCATATTTCTTTATTTTTATTTTATTTTTATTCGCAACTATTTTTTATCAGTTTGCGAATTTTATAAGGCAAAAGACAAATTAAATAGAAGATCGGCATCTCATCCATTTTGTGGATTAAAATCACTTGGCTACCGCAACACGTTGCTTATTGTTCCGACTTTTGAAAAAAAAACAGAATATTTATGCTTGGTAAGATTTTTTTATTGAGTCATTTTTTGTTGATCGAAATAATAATTTTTTTGAAAAAAAATTATGCCCATTGAAGATATCGTCTCTTTGAATTCAAATGTTAAAAGATAGTTCATCTCCAACCACTTTTGCAAAATTTTGGAAGTTTCAAATTGCCAATTTGGCTATGCTCTGGACTAAATTAAGCGCACTTTGAAGTTATTTTCATAATTTCTTTAGCGTAACGCAAATTATGTATGCGTGGCAAATTATCCCGCTCAACAAAATTGTTCCAACTTGAATTGAGGCTAGCTAATTGGTCGTATTAGTTTCGTACGACTCAAAACATTCAACTTTGACATTGTCCAAAATGTATAGGTTTTCAGTATTTTCTTTGCCCATATTTTATTCGATATGAATTAAAGGACAGTCGGAACATTCAGGGATTTGCCCTGATATACGAGCAGTCTTGTATGCATTAAAATTAATGATATTTTTATAAAACTTAGCACAATCAAGTGCCATTTTAGTTGAAGATGCTGTCACTTTTCAGTAATTTACTCTGATTATTTTTATAATTGCGGATTACATGACAGCTTAAGTTTACTAAGCACACGCATGTATATTATCATTTTTTGTGGATTCCACAAACTGTTCTGGATTCCGCAAAGCTGCCTGTTTTTCGGAGCGAATTTGAGCAATACAGTGTTTTAGCTATTTTTTCGTGGAATCCAAAACAACTAAGAAGATCAAAGAGAAATAGCATTGTTGCGGATTCCGCAACAATTCTGTTTTTGGCCCTGTGCAAAATTGGCTCACAACTTACAAGATGCACACTTTGGCCACGTAATTGCAGGCCAATCGGAAAACCAAGCGTGAAATTTCGAGAAAATAATTGAAAAAAAAAAACTTTTTTTTTTGGTTCTGCTGGCTTTCGTTTCATCAAATTTTTGCGAGAGGAGCAAAAATCAGTACTATTCTAAAATTGGAAGTTTGACATAGGTTTTTGGGATGCTTAATTTTCAAGCTGTTATTTTTTCGGGGAGGGGGAGGGATTGTTGCGAGCTCGCAGGCCGACAAACTTGAAATCAAACGACATATTTTAACTAAAATTTTATCAGTTCACCACGAGGGAAAAGGCCAAAATATGAGCGCTTAAGATCTTTACGGAGATCCGCTGCTAAGCCGTTGACTAGCATCAACATGAATCGCTGTTCCTCAAACCACCAAATTCATCGCCGATCCCTTGTGTATTATGTTACTAAATCGATAATATATGCTCAGCGATAGTGAACAGATTTGTACTATGCTGCTAAGTCAGTTAATTTTACCCAACAACCCTCAACTGGTCTCAGACGATTGCCTGCCGATACTACTCTACCATGTAACTCAATCAAGCAACAAACGTTAATAATGTTGTATAATAGCAATCTTAACTCCCTTTAGAATTCATTATATGAATAGAATAGTCTGCCTAATTAGCACAGCAGGGACCTGCTCAAATTGAAAGGATCGATCATTGCCCAAATTACTGCACGCAGGCACTTAAGGGGAGGGTCCCAGTTTGAAGTCATTAACTGACTTAAAACGGTCAACTGAAGGGAATGATGCTCTAAGTGAAGTGCAATTAAAATTTTATCGTCCAAAGGAGATCGTTCCAAGCACCGATAGACCTTGCGACCCAAATTGTCTACATTTTACCAATTTTCGCACGGATTGGCGCTGGCTGGCCTAACTAAGAACAACAAAACTGCTTACGGCGCTTACATAATTTACATAGAAGTTTTATGTATCTTATGAATTTCTTCGACTTCTTTACGATATTTTTTGCGATAATCTCGAGCTTGTTCATTAATTTTAGTCGCAGGTAATTTTTTTGATATAAATTTTTTCATGTGTTTAGGGTAAACTAATGGGTAAATAGTCTTGCGGTACAGTCTGCTGTTTGGAGGTTGCTCAATTGAACGGCCTTCAGCTTAAATGGCGTCCTTTTGTATTTCGGTTTGAAAAGCAATTCAGACGCAATGCACTTAATTCAAGCCAATACAAAGACTTGGTCTCGGGCAGCTTAGGACAAAAGCCACAAAAATACCTGATCTAAGCCGCTGGAAAATGCAGTTTTTTCGGGGATTATTTCGAAAACTATGCACTGTAGCATATTGAATTCGGTTTTTGCTACTTGAATGATTTCTGAACTCGATGTCGTTTTCGGTCAAAACTACCCCAAAACTTCGGGAGAAAACCGTCGCAATGAATCACCTTCAAAAAAAATGTTTGCTGCTTTCCCTCCAATTTTTTAATTCTGAAAAAACCCAAAACAGATTTCTTGATTTAAAAAAGCAAAAAAAGGAAATAAAGGGCTGTTTTACCAGGAAATGATCAATAACTGTCTGATGTAACTGTGTAAAAATTGATCAAAGTGTTAGATGATGATCATCGCTATTGTCTAGAGAACTAGAGATCCGCGCATCTCAAGATTTTGTTTGTCATAACGCGATTTAAACTGTTCAAAAAAAAATAGAATTTCTTCATGAGTTTCCAACAGCGTTGATCAAAGTGTTAAATGATGATTATCGCTATAATCTAGAGATCCGCGCATCTCAAGATTTTGTTTGCCATAACGCGATTAAACTGATCAAAAAAATGGAATTTCTTCATATGAGTTTCAAACAGCATTCATCTCGCCCACTTTCAACAAAAATTTTTTGGTTAGTCTGTTTTGCTTACACAATTCACCTTGGTATCAGTGTTTTATTACAACTGTGCTGATTTAATTTATCCGAACAAAACTTGTAATTTTGAGGTTTTTACACGCCTTTTTGTCATATTGGGTTGATTTTAGAATCAAAGCGATGAAGACAAAAGTATCTTAAAATTTCACCAGAACTATGATGGTGCAAATTGGTTTACAAATCTTCGATCGAAAGTTTCATCCGTCAATTGGCTATGTTTGGCGCGATTTGATTGATCAAAATTGCGAAAAACTACTGCATTTTTGGAAAATTATAAATCAAAATGGGCGTCTTACTCAAAAAACAAAGTTTAAGGAAAGTAATAACTCTGAAAATCCACCAAATGCATTATAAATTTGTTTTTAACCACAAAATGGCCCTTAAACGTAACAAACCGGAATAATTGGGGCTGCCAGATACTAAAACGTACTTTTGCCTAAATTTTCAGACATTTTATTTTTTAGTTTTGTGATTCAGACGCTCGTTTCAATATAACTTAAAAATAAATTTACCCATCATCCCTTGCGTAAATTTTGATGAAACTATATTGAGCCAAAAACGGGCTATTGACGTGAAAATTTTTTGGGTCCACGTGTAGCAAACTTTTAGTAAAATTATAAGACACTATTGTAAGATAACGCAACTTCAGACAACAAAGCGTTTTTGGTTACAGGTTTTACTAGTTTTATCCGGATATTTTATATCAGCACTGTAGTTTTTCCCAAATAAACTTTTTACGGCCTTCTATCATATTGAAGCCCTTGAAAACAAAAACATGCAAACGATTTAAAATTTTTTGAGCAAATGATTTTATATTTTCTTGCTTAAACGCAAATGCCAAACCTCTACTCATTTTTCTCTACATATCTCTCTCTATTTCTCTGTCTCAGTTTTTTGTCTTTTAACACTGTTTTCAGTTTATTGTATTATAAGGAAACCGGATCAAGTAAACAATATACTTTTTACTGAACGCCACTCTGCAGTTTCTCACAAACGATTATATATTTTTTTAAATAAAGAAAGTAGCCAAATTTTGTGCTAGTAGCAGATATGATGCTCCGATCACATTGATTGACGTAAAGAAATTCAAAAAAAAACGAGGGCGATTAAAATGCGTACAAATCTGCAAAATAAAGTATAAAATTGAACAATTAAAACAAAAGTTCCAGAAAAATTAAAATGAGCGTTCAATCGTTCGTGCCAATTTAAATGTCGTTTCTCCTTTTTTCTGAAAAACGAAACTCTTTTGTCCAGTTTTTGACAAATTTTTTCATTTATATGGGGCTTATTTTCAGACTGATGTATTTTGTGGTGCAAGTTAACTTTTTGGGATTGAAGATACTTTTTTTTGCGTCTAGAGATTGCAGCCAAATTTGTTCAGGCTGTGGCAAACCTGAAGCTAGAGGTCAAGCGTGAGAGTTCGTCCTTATACATTGTCATTGCAATGGCAATGGAATATTTACACGATCTGACGCGTCAGTCATTTGAACCTTTTGTTTTAGGCATTGTAACTAACAAGCCTACTAGTATCAGGTCAAAACACCAAATTTTCCAATATCATATTAAATTTCCGAAAAAAAATATGATAACGCCCAATGAAAAAAAAAACAAAGCGATTTATTTCGCATATACTAACACATTTTCTCAACTCATAAGCACGGTTCAATTCAGTTTATGAAAGATTCGTGAGTCAGATAAATTCCCCATGTCTGAAATGATTTTTTTTCTACAAAAATGCTCAAATTAACATTTCAGTTCAACAATGAGAAATTAAAAATTTAGTTTTGAAGGATTAGCAGATGCAATGATATAGTGTTCTTGAAAAAAATCCTGACGGTCTGTAAACTTATTTTACCTTACTAAAATCCATAAAGGCTATTAATTTGACTTGACCTTCTTCTCCTTGTATCATTGAAGGCAAGATAATTAATGTTGTTCGCCAATCGTTTGGTCAATTTGAGTTCGGGGTTGATTAAAACTTTCAGAGGGAGGGGTCATACAAAGCATCCATTTGAAAGCTTCGCGGGCGTAATTTAGAAAGCAAAAGAACCTCATAAGAAAAGGGACTATAGCCAAAAAATGAAAAGCTTGAGAATTTCATAGATAATTGTAAAGTTCAAAATACATTACATTACAAAAAAAAAACGAAAAAAAATTAAAATTTCATATTTTAAAAGAATCGCTCGTCTGAAACAAATAATTAACCGCAATTGGTTATTGTTCTTTAAATATTAATATATTGGAATTCATAGGTTGCAAAAGGGCAATGAAAATGGAAAGTTTGCGGTTTAGTAGACAACAGAAAAGCTACTAGTCCCAAAAAGCTTTCTTTTTTGTTTCACCTTGAATATTTCAAGTCACAAGAACATAAAGCTTCAGATATGCCAGCAAAGTGTTTATTATAAAACAGAATATTGATTTCACTTACCCCGGTATAAAGAGATAAAATTAGAAATTTTTTATTCGTCACTATTTCCGCAAAGCTAACCCATTTTGATAAAAATGCATTTGAAATTTCAGCTTTTATTCCCTTTGTCCAAAAATTTAAAATTATGAACTGTTTCCAAGAATGTTGCTGTTACACAACATTAACATCTTTCTATTTTCGCTCACCTGCTGCTGCTGCTGCTGCTGCTGCTGCTGCTGCTGCTGCTGCTGTAGCAGTGGCGCCTGATTGGCCCATCCTGTGTTCCAGTTGTTCCAATTCCCTCCTCAAGCCCTGCAGAGTGTGGGTGTGTTGGGAGGATAGTTGGTCCAACTGCACCTGCAGTCCACTCACCTTCTCCTCCCTCTCCCTCACACACCCCTCGTAGAACTCCTTCATTGTCTGTAGCCTCATCTCGTTCGAGGCACCCTCCTGTTAATTAAATTGTATTTACTTAGTTAAAACAATTAATTAAGTTAATTTAAGTAAATTTATTATTAAATAGGAAAATAGCCCAAGTAGCCCAGAAGTTTCCAATCACACCTGGTTTTGAAAAAAAATCTATTTAGTAAAAAATGTCCGGGTTCACAGTATTTCAAAAACATCTCAAAGCTTTTTCGGAACTATTTATTGATCTACAAATATAAAATTTACTCGACTTAAACCAATCTGATCGATTTATATAAAATCTCAACCCGAGATGAACAATGGTATTGAAAACAAATGTAGCCGGTTGCTGTACAAGTAGCATAAAGTGTTCTAACAGTGAAATGAAAAAAAAATCAAAAATAAAAAAAAAACAGTAAGAAAGCAACCGAAAATTTTTTTTTCAAAATTTTTGAGGTTTTTTTCAAAAAAAAAGCCATTAAATCAGTTCAACGAGACGATAAAACAGCTTAACTGATGAATAAATTATAGGCGAATTAAATTAACAGGTCATCTGCAAATTAGTATTCTTTTGAAATTAATTAGTGCACAAACCTTTTCTGTTTTTTCATTGAATTCGGTCTTCAATTTTTCCACCATTTTCCTATCACTTTCACTCTCCATTCGCATCCTTTCCAATTCGTCTTTCAACACCGACTTCTCAATCGCAAGCGTCTCGTTCAACACTCTACTGTCGTCTAATTCACCTTTTCGGCTGCTTGAAATCGACTGCTCTAGTTCCAGCTTCTCCTTTAACGATTCCATTTCTTGCCTCAACTCAACCAAATCCGACTGACACTTGTTCAGTTGGTCTGATAACTCGTTTGCTCGTTCTTCTTTGCTTCGCAATAGTTCCTCGTATCGTTTCTCGAGGTCTAACGAAACGCTAGCTAGAGTTGTGGATGGCGTACCTCCGCCATCCGACTCGCGCAGTTCGGATGCGTTTGGAGAGATGACGTCATTGTCATGTCTTCGGATGTTGTTTGACGTTGTAGGGTAGCTATGAGTGGCTGTTGTGCGAGGGTATGAGCTGGATTCAGGGTAGTATTGCAAGGATGACTCATCGAAGCTGTCAGCTACTGATATCAGGCTGTGAAAACTCTCGGCGCCTACAACAAGTATTATATTGAATTTAAATTAGTGTTCCGACTTTCGGTACGAAAGTAACGGAATATTTGTGCTCGGGGTGGGTTTTTTTTTTCTTCAGACAAATTTCGACTTTTTAACTAGCCATTTTTGACGGAATTTTTTAATATCATTCGAAAGGTATTGTTGTCCTGAGCTCAAATTTGAAAAGATATTTTACCTGTGATCATTTTTCGTTAAGTTACGGGGGTTTAAAGATTGCCATTTTGGCCAATTTGGTACAATTATATTTCGCGCTATTAATGCGTAAGCGGAGAGTTAATCCGTCTTAGAAATCATTTTAAATTGGTTGAAAGAAGCTGATTTGCCATAATTGATGTGTTACAAGGAGCGAAATCTATCCTTTTGTACTTTATATAGCGTGTGGGGGGATGATTTTCATAAAAATTCAAACTAAAAAAAAACTCATTTTGTTTATTTAATTTTTTAATGTTTTTACAGCTCCATAAACCTTAAAAGGCAGTCGGAACATTCGGGGCTTCGCCCTGATACGAGCAGTCTTGTTCTATTTTAATTTCATATGTAGTTTATCCATTTTGATTTAGCCATTTTTTCTATTAGGTTTTTTGAAACAAAAAGCTTGTGATAGATGATAGAGGACAGTGGAGACATTCAAGGAGTAGCTCTGATATAAGAGCAGTCTTGTTTAACTCTAAAGCGAGAGAATCTAGAGAGACATGCAGCGAAATTTCAAGAAATTTCTTGAAATTTCGCTGTACGTCTCGCTGTTCCTTCAGGAGTATTAAAATTGAAACGAAGATCTATCAAACGACTAGAGAAGTTCACCGAATAGTCTATCTAACGATCCTAATTAAACTTTTTTTAAATTTTGTATCTTTTAACTGAGTGGTTCTTGGGTTAGCGTCAGAAAACTATAGTTAACAAATGAAACCTTTTCGCCTTCTCGGGGCCTATTTCACAACAACTGTGCAAAGTCAGATAACACAAGGTAGGAGTAAACATCATTAAAAAAAAACTTTTTAAAGGTTTGCAAGACTATCCGCAAAAACATTTAAAAAATTAGGAGTGCTATTGACTTCATATATGTGTTATTTGCTTCTTGCCACGAATGGTGCTTTTTATGCAACTGAAAAAAAATATTTAAACGAACCAATTTATTTTTTTAATAAAATTAATTCTGACAGCTTTTTATCAGTGCCGAACAAAATTTTTTCCAAGTTAATCAATAGACGGAACAAAACTGCTCAGTATTAAAGTTAGGCAGGCTTCTTCGTCGCATTTTTCCCTTTACAACTCAAACTTTAAAATTTAGTATTTGATACCGAGATTTGGAAAACTAATGGTTACCAAAATGTTGGATTTGCCTTGATGTACGAGTAGAGCAACCCAACCTTGTTATAACTTGATACATAATATCTAAATTCAGTTGCATCTTTTCAGTTGAAAAGTATTTTTAACGGATACAACTAGGCTTTACACAAAAATTAAAGAAACAG